>NW_027526410.1:1294681-1347181 GCF_048455015.1 Haemaphysalis longicornis | reverse complement strand
CACGCCAGCGCCGCCGTGTGCTTTCCCACCACCCTTTCCCACGCTCTTAGTGGATCCGTCAGGAGGAAAAGTTAAGACAACCCTTTTTTATGACCTCACCAGTCAATTATCACTCACGCGCCCAGCCGCGAAAATTAGGTATACAGCAAGTGCTTATGGCCATAAAAATTCAACAAGAAACTAAAAAAAATCAGACACCACCTCCCTCCCAACCGATCATGCAGATCGCGATTGGTGCCATATCCGCAGGTAACTTGAATTCCGAGCCCACAGTGACGCATGAAACTTAACAGCCAACCATAGCTGCCTGCTAGGCTACTCATATGTACTCAAACTCCAAATGAACTTAAAACTCCTATTTACTCAGAACTCAAAATGTACTCAAAACTCAATATGTAATCAAACTCAAAATGTGCTCAAACTCAAAATGTACTCAGAACTCAAAATGGACTCAAACTCAAAATGTACTCAGAACTCAAAATGAACTCAGAACTCAAAATGAGCTCAAACTCAAATTGTACTCAGAACTCAAAATGAACTCAAACTCAAAATGGACTCAAACTCAAAATGTACTCAGAACTCAAAATGGACTCAAACTCAAAGTGTACTCAGAACTCAAAATGGACTCAAACTCAAAATGTACTCAGAACTCAAAATGGACTCAAACTCAAATTGTACTCAGAACTCAAAATGGACTCAAACTCAAAATGTACTCAGAACTCAAAATGGACTCAAACTCAAAATGTACTCAGAACTCAAAATGGACTCAAACTCAAAATGTACTCAGAACTCAAAATGGACTCAAACTCAAAATGTACTCAGAACTCAAAATGGACTCAAACTCAAAATGTACTCAGAACTAAAAATGTACTCAAACTCAAAATGGACTCAAAACTCAAAATGAACTCAGAACTCAAAATGGGCTGAGAACTCAAAATGAATTCAGAACTCACATGGCCTCACAGAGATTGAGACAGTCAGAGAGTGAGAGTGAGAGTTTGAGAGTGTGAGATTGAGAGTGTGAGAGTGAGAGTGTGAGTGTGAGTGAGAGTGTGAGTGAGAGTGAGAGTGTGAGTGTGAGTGTGAGTGTGACTGAGTGAGAGTGAGAGTGTGAGTGTGAGTGTGAGTGAGTGTGAGTGAGAGTGAGAGTGAGAGTGGGAGTGCGAGTGAGAGTGAGAGTGGGAGTGTGAGTGAGTGTGAGAGTGAGTGTGAGTGTGAGTGAGAGTGAGAGTGTGAGTGTGAGTGAGAGTGTGAGTGAGAGTTAGAGTGAGTGTGAGTGAGAGTGAGAGTGAGAGTGTGAGTGAGTGTGAGAGTGAGTGTGAGTGAGAGTGTGAGTGTGAGTGAGAGTGTGAGTGAGAGTGAGTGAGAGTGAGAGTGAGAGTGTGAGTGAGAGTGAGAGTGAGAGTGTGAGTGAGAGTGAGAGTGAGAGTGTGAGTGTGAGTGTGAGTGAGAGTGAGAGTGAGAGTGAGAGTGTGAGTGAGAGTGAGAGTGAGAGTGTGAGTGTGAGTGAGAGTGAGAGTGTGAGTGTGAGTGTGAGTGAGAGTGAGAGTGAGAGTGAGAGAGAGTGAGAGAGTGAGTGTGAGTGAGAGTGAGAGTGAGAGTGAGAGTGTGAGTGTGAGTGTGAGTGAGAGTGTGTACCTTTTGCTGTATACCTTTCGCGATATCCTCATAATTATAACCAGAAAGCATTTTCATATTTGTCCCACGTGACCCCCTCGACGAGACCTTTAATTTGATACCCCACACACCCTAGCAGGGTCATATGGAATTCATACCAGTCAAACTAACCATGACTCATGACTGTAACCAGGACGCATTATTTAGGTGTCCGACATGATTCCCCTAACTGGAACCTTCAATTTGACGCCCCACATGCTTCAGCGGCCTCACCTTGAATTTAACCCCATCTATGACTCATAATGACCATCTCATGATTCGAACTACGAAGCCTTTTTTTATTTGTACCACGTTATTCCCCTCTTCAAGACCGTAAATTTGATACCCTACACTCCCTAGCGGGGTCACTTCGAATTTTACCCTAATATAAGACTCGCCATTACAATCTAATGGTTATAACCAGGAAGCATTTTTGTATTTCTCCCACGTGATTCGGCTCATCAAGACCATTGATTTGATACCCATCACATCCTAGCGGAATCAATTTGAACGTTAAACCAATCAATGACTAACCATGACTATCTCATGATATAGCCCTACCACATTTTTGTCCCACGTGATTTTCCTTATCGGAACCTTCAATTTGATACCCCGGACACCCAGTGGCGTCATTGTGAATTTTAACCTAATTTATGACCCATTTTGACTATGTCATGATAATAATCAGGAAGCACGTGATTACCCTCATCGAGACCTTTAATTTGATACGCCCTAGCGTCATGAACCTGAATTTTAACCGAATCTGATTTACCATGACTACGTCATGATATATCCATATCTCATCTTCGTCCCGAATGATTCCCCACATCGAGACCTTGAATTTGATTCCCCACATGCCCTCGCAGCGTCATTTTGAATTTTAACCCAATCTATGACTCATAATGACTGCCTGATGACTACAATCAGGAAGCATTTTTTTTATTTACCCCGCGTGATTCCGTTAATCCGGACCTTTCATTTGATACCTTACATGCCTTAGCCTCATCAGTTTAACTTTTCCCCCAATCTAATGTGGTCATTATTCTGTCTTAAGAGGGCGCTGCCATGTCAATTCAGCTAATTCATTTGAAACAGTAGAAAGGACAGCCCCCGCCCCCATTTCCCCCCGGCTCTCACCTCTTCCTTTGTGACCCCTAGTATATCAAGCCGTTAACAGTAGCAGGCGAACAACCAGCACGCCAGCGCCGCCGTGTGCTTTCCCACCACCCTTTCCCACGCTCTTAGTGGATCCGTCAGGAGGAAAAGTTAAGACAACCCTTTTTTATGACCTCACCAGTCAATTATCACTCACGCGCCCAGCCGCGAAAATTAGGTATACAGCAAGTGCTTATGGCCATAAAAATTCAACAAGAAACTAAAAAAAATCAGACACCACCTCCCTCCCAACCGATCATGCAGATCGCGATTGGTGCCATACCCGCAGGTAACTTGAATTCCGAGCCCACAGTGACGCATGAAACTTAACAGCCAACCATAGCTACCTGCTAGGCTACTCATATGTACTCAAACTCCAAATGAACTTAAAACTCCTATTTACTCAGAACTCAAAATGTACTCAAAACTCAATATGTAATCAAACTCAAAATGTGCTCAAACTCAAAATGTACTCAGAACTCAAAATGGACTCAAACTCAAAATGTACTCAGAACTCAAAATGAACTCAAACTCAAAATGGACTCAAACTCAAAATGTACTCAGAACTCAAAATGAGCTCAAACTCAAATTGTACTCAGAACTCAAAATGAACTCAAACTCAAAATGGACTCAAACTCAAAATGTACTCAGAACTCAAAATGGACTCAAACTCAAAGTGTACTCAGAACTCAAAATGGACTCAAACTCAAAATGTACTCAGAACTCAAAATGGACTCAAACTCAAATTGTACTCAGAACTCAAAATGGACTCAAACTCAAAATGTACTCAGAATTCAAAATGGACTCAAACTCAAAATGTACTCAGAACTCAAAATGGACTCAAACTCAAAATGTACTCAGAACTCAAAATGGACTCAAACTCAAAATGTACTCAGAACTCAAAATGGACTCAAACTCAAAATGTACTCAAACTCAATCGGACTCAAACTCAGTCGTGATCACTCGGCTCAAACTCACTCAAGCTCAAACTCACCATGCCACACTAGCCTCGCACTCACTCAAACTCAAACTCACGCGTGAGTTTGAGTCCAAATGAGTCTGAGTGAGTGGACTCATGAGTGAGTTTGCCGACCTCTGGTGGTGACATCGCTGTTCCACACACCAAGCTCATCACCTCCATTAGTGGCAGAATGGACTCGTGTCACTTTTCATCGTCATTTCATTGCTTATCTTCATCCCACTTGCATAGGTAAGCTCCGGAAACAATCAGGACAGTCGCTCTCAACCCAATTGCCAGTTTTCCGCTCATGGAGTATTACATTTGGTAACATCTGCACAGATGTCATCTAACCGACAGGGAGGCATGCGTGGATAAGTAGGCTCATTCAAGAGAAAATTTTCCTCTACTTAAAATTTCTTGAAAAGAAAAAAAGTGCAGCACTTGCGACACCAGGGTGCTGCTACCACGAAATAACTAATATTTACCCAGATAGCTACACACCCTCGAAAAGCCTTAGATTCCCTATTGTTCACACAGAAGAAATGGACAAGGACTGTGCCAAAACAATAACACCAATCCCCTTGTTCCAAACGCTGGTCACATTTGACACTGAATGTGCACGCAAGCTCCGTATGTAAACAACAAGTACCTAACAAATCCCCCAGAGTGCAGCTCCTTTGCAGCTATGTTGTAGACCTTTGCAAGTTCTGCTGATGCAAGGAATTAAATTCCTGAAGTGTTTAGAATGCAGGTTGGAGGTTACTTCACTCATGCCCAAGGCAACTTGCGTTTAAACTTCTGCTCTACGTGAGGAGGGGTGGCAAATTCACTACATGCCACGCTCACCATTTGCACACTCAGCTCATGGCTGCTGCGCAAAGCAATAGTGCTCCCTGTGACGCGTATCGTTTCAGCATCTTCACCTTCGTTCCCTTGAGGGTCCCTGTATGCTGTAGCAGTCCCTGTATGCCACCAGCATTATCTACTGTAATTCGCTTCGAACACTCCAACTGTTAAAAGAGCCCCACTGTTCTGCTTCAGTATCCTAGGGTTGGAATCCTGGGCTTTGACGCGAATGACCCGAGGTTGAGCCTCAGCAGTGGCAAATTTTTTTTAAGACCTGCGATTTTTTTACTTGGAAATGTTTTTTGGCTTAGTTCTGGATTCTTTTTGTAAATAAGGATGGTTTGATAACTTTTGCATCAATTTAGGGGTGAGGCACGGCATACCAGCACGTTTAATGAACTTTTTTATCACGTCAGGAGCAGGCTTTTACCAGATGGAACGTCTACCTGCAAAAGGACCCATTCCTGGTGAATGATTTCAGGCTGCTGGGTTTCATTTGACTTAAAGCATTGCCAAGAGGACTGTGGCCTGAAAGCCAAGCTGTACACAGCCACACACACACACAAAAAAAATCCTGACAGAAGCTTTTTCTGTTAACTCTCCCCTCCTCCACAAGAATATCCATCGCCTGTCAAAACCTGTATAAACGTCACACTTCACAAAAGATTCGTGCAGAGCTGAAACAATACCGTGCACCCTAGCGTTCAGGGCTAAAATAAGAAACCAACCCCTTAAAAGCAATGGGGCGCAAAACTAGTTCCCCTCTGCATGACCAACTAGCTGTGGAGGGTGGAACAACTGACTGCCAAGGTCTAAGAAAGGCAGGCACCAATCGCAGGCATCGAGAGAAAAGTTTTGCGACGCGCGAAGGAAAAAGGC
The DNA here is from genome assembly GCF_048455015.1 of Haemaphysalis longicornis. NCBI lineage: Eukaryota > Metazoa > Arthropoda > Arachnida > Ixodida > Ixodidae > Haemaphysalis > Haemaphysalis longicornis. Next base: position 1,341,684 of record NW_027526410.1, on the reverse strand, counting down.
CCACCATGCGTCGGGGCCTCCCATCACCAGGCTTGGACAGGCCACAAATGCACGCGTGCATTTGAACAGAGCCTGCACATTTCAGGCACGAACAACACACACACGGCTCGCAATCTACGATTTGTATTTCGCACAACAATCACGCTAGAAATATTATAAAACTAAAAATAAAGTAGTTGCTGTAGGGCAGCTGCCACGGTGCCCAGGGACTGTCCATGTCAGAGTGGCCTCCCGTGGTCACGGCGGCAAGGCTTCAAGACGTCAAGACCCCAGGCGCTGCAGCTGTACCAGGGCTCATCTGGAAAGCACAGGGGAGCAGGCTCAAAGGGACAGGCAACCAATTTTTCTGAGGGATATACGCTCTATCCCAAATAAAAGGGCATTGCTTGAAACACTTTAATTAAACCAAAACGCTTTGTGGCTAAGGTGGCTAAAATGTCACACACCGAATTCGCCAACTTACCCATGGAGATTCTCATTGTTCCAAACAAGCCCTACATAATCACCACAGACATTGACATCGTCATCGGGCTTGTCAACGGAGCGGTGGAAAGCTTGACGTGTCGAGTCTTTATATGATGTGCGGGCGAATGTTTCACGGTTTTACCGATAAGCATTTTAGCTTTGCCCCTCTCATCATCATTCACTTTATATTTTTCTCTGCATGATCTACCAGAAAGCTGTGGCCAGCCCTCGACCTTGGCGACGTGCATGCATATTTTTGCACTTCTCAACACGTTGGATAACTTCAGTGTTATGTTGCGTTCGCAACCCGATACAGCCACCAAGAAGTAAATTCTTGCCATTCCAGTAGTGGGAATGGGCAACAATTTCGGCATTCCGAGGATTTGGAAGAAATGGAATTGCGGAAAGTTTGCATTCCTCCGCACGAAATTGGAATGAAATGGGGCTGCCCATTCCGCAAGACTGGTGCGCGTGCGTGCATGCGTGCAGAGGGGGAGAGTGCACGCGTACACGTGTGTGTGTGTGTGTGTGTGTGTGTGGCAACAATTGATGGTGCCAAAAAAGATGGTGGACGGGCAGGCTCTGTGCTGTTCAAAAAAATTGCCTGCCCGCCAAAGAGGCTGCCCAAGAATGCATTATTTGGACACTAGGTGCGGCCAGTCACTGTTAGGCGATGGGAGTGGAGCACAAGGAGACACCGCGGCGGCTACGTTGAGCCATTGTTATTCTTTTCCCCAAGAAAGGAACTGCGGTCTATGAAAGTGCAAGTTTATGAGCCACGAATAAAATTAAACTTAAGTGTTATAATGAACTAAAATCAAATAAATATAAAAACTTCAGGCGATAAAGAGATGCTTTCACACTCACCCGTCTAAAGCAGCCTTAACTGTCCATGCGAACCTTTTGTTTCGCATCGGGCTGTAATCGTTGGCCTTCCACCGAAGACATTTTGCAGTGGATTGTACAGTCAAGTTGGCCAAGTCAACATTTATCAAGAAAAAAGAACCTAAGTTATGAATTTGTTTTTATACCGACCTGACAGAGAAACGATGAAACTTTCTCCGAAAAACCTGTTTGAACCGGTTCGCAAATAATGTTTTCTTCTCCAAAACCACAACCGGTTCGAACCAGAACGGAATGGTGCCCAGAAACTGAACCCAAAAGGCTCGAACCCAAACCTAACCCAAAAAAATTCCGGTTCGACACCCTGATTTTAGGGGACGTCAAGGCTTACCTGGGAGAAGGGGCCATCCCGAAGACTACTGGCAGGGAGGAGGATCGGACGCGAAGAGGCAGGTGGAGCAGCGGTTTCAGTGCGAGAGTAGTGGCACTCCCGGCCCGCATAGTAGAGGAAGGAGTGGCCCCAGTCGGGCGCCTGGTGCCAGCCCAGCTGCTGCACAGGGCAGCAGGCCACCATGTAGCTGCCCAGGGCACCAAAGCACCAGGCGGCCAGGACCGCGCTGCTCCCCATCGTTCTCCTCCCCAGAGCGTGGGGCCCCCACCACTGCTCCACAAGCCAGAGAGCACGCCTGTGGTGGCAGGGCATCGCGAGTGTTAATTGTTGACTGTGCCTTGCGATGTATGCTGAAGAAGAAATGAGAGCCCTGCTACTGCTACAACGGGGGAAGAGCAGTGAAGCGCTATTGGTGGACAACTACGTGGAATTTTGTACGGTGACCTGCCATATTCATTTAAAAAAAAAACACATACACATCCTTACAATTTATTATGAATTATTTCTCACATTATTTGTTTTGGGTAGTTCTGATAAAACAAGAACTACAGACACAAATTCTGTAACATTCACAACTACAGTGTGCACTAATACTGCCACAAGCAAACAAAACTTGGCATAATGACAAAGGCATGTAGGTGGCCAATTCCCTTGTGACCTTTTCCAAGCTACCTACATTACGTTGATAGCTACAGAGCATTTGACTTGCTCTAGAGCGAGCACAATGCAATTCATTGTCAATGCAACATAGCAGACGATAGCAATATTGGACAGAGCCTAGTGGAAGACAGTCTCATCGTAAAATATGCCTGCACCTTTATCACACCGTATTGCATCACAACTCACAGCAGACAGTGGCAAGTGAATGGACATGTGTACAGGTGTCGCCATAAGTAATTGGAACAAGGATTCACGCATACCCCAAAATATGTGTCTCACTGGCTTTACTACAGCCATTACTGGTTTACAGGAAGCTTTTTCTATTATAGTGAGGACTCCTTTAAATGCACACCAATGTAGCCAGGCAGTTTCCAGAAAAAGAAATTGTGTCCCATTACTTTTGACGGCACCTGCACAGCATGACGCATTGTCCCTCTCTTGGGAGAGATCACGTGTCACCTCACAGGGACACTAAACAGACGTCAACTCTTTCTGCATTCCGTGATCTCGTCAATTCCTCCGAAGCAGTAATTGCTTCAGAACCCAATGTCGTGTCAGATCAGCTCTCCCTCGACTTCATATTTACCCTCTCCCCTCACTCATTGTTTCTACAATCATGCCAGAAAGAGGTAAACGGGGCGCCCATGATAACGTAGCCACATATGCAAGCTGCACCCAGTCTGACCAGAGTCGCCACCGTTCAGATTATAATCGCACACTTCAAACAAAAAATCGAGATATGAAAGAAAGCGCATGGAGCAGGGGCAACTGCCAAGCCACTTTTCGCCATTTCTCTGATTTCACAGAATCTCGTTTGTGTGATCGGTGGCTGCCGACTTCTCACACCGCCGCCAAGAAACATGACTGGGCGACTGAAGAGAGGCCTCTAGTCCCATCTGATCATATCACTCGAACGCCAACGAGCATTTAACACACTGGTTAACTATGTTTCAGTGCTCGCCTGTGATACGTAACTCCTGCCCATATGCGGGTGTAGCGTGAAATTGAAAAGCGCTACGACATTTTTTTGTATTTTTCCGGTTAAAAAAAGACATCGTTCATGGCTGTAATGGGGCTGAGTGAGTACCCAAAGCCTAGTACTTCCAAAGAAAGCAAAGTGGCATTTTGTCAACAGGGCCCCTTGAAAGATCAAACAGCACATGCAAAGCAAGAGCTGCCCTTGGCTAGGAAAAGAATTCATTCTGGAGCAATATCAGGGGTTGATGAAAAGCAGCTAACAATCATGTCCACCCCCGCAGCAGTGGATTGCCCCTTCGAGCAGCACTGAACAACTCATCCAGGTCTTTGTGTGGGGTCTCTGACAACCTTTGTTTCACCTTCGATGTCTACTCAAGCCACGATTCACGGTTCCATTTGAGTACCAAACAAACAACACGTAGCATAACATCGTGCTCAGTTGAAGTTGCCATTGGGTTAATTTTTCTTGTGTGAGGATAAGCATTACTAGACTTTTTCTTCTAATTCGAGGAATGAGTATCCGAGCAGTACTAATAAAAGAAAAGAACAGCACATCAACAACAAAATGCAAGGAAGAGTGAATGGAAAGTTCATTCTTTTAAAATGTACCAACTAGCTTTATCTTCAGCTTTGGCAGTACCAACATTCAAGCATTAATGACAGCTAGGACACGCCAGTGCCTCAAAAAAAAAAAATTGGACCAATTTTCAGGCATGACTTAAGGCAAAGAAAAGCATACAAGTTGAATCAATGCACACAAAAGTTATCCCTTTGGCTATTTCTTTTATTCAGCTAGCAAGGGAGGGAAAGAAACTACAGCAATCTGCAATTCAAAAACGACAATAGCTAGCTGTCATGTGGTACATAGCGCACGTTTCAGGCATGCCCGAAATCCCTCTCTAAATTTATGGCTGCCACCACAAATGGAAGGTGTCCATACTTACAAGCAGTACTTGTGAGCAGACCACCAAGTGGCATGCCGAAGGGTGTCCAGGTGGCTTCCAACCTGCACATGCATCCTGCAAAGACGGTTCACTATTTATTACACACGGTGGTCACATGTGATTTGTGCATCGGGGGACACAACAGGAGGCTAGCAAGCACATGCACAGAGGTTGGTGGCTACGCCTTATACTGCGTTCCTTGTAACAGGGGTGGTGCTGGTACTATAAATACTGCTACTTTCCACAAGCCAGCTGCTTGTCCTGAGTAGGCAACACTACTTGCATAATGCCTCTAAAAAAAATCAGCCTGGCTTGCTGTAGTGGCGCAACGCTGGAGAAGCGGCAGAGCTGGCCGCCCCTTTCCCTTTGTCGGAGACCCAGCTGTTGCCCGTCGCATGGATTTCCAAACTTGCCGCTGAAAGTTTTCCATGAGGGATGCCCGGAACATTTCATCTGCCAGCTGTGACAGCTTTCCCAAACTGGAGCGTGTTAGCACGCATTATTTTTGTTACCGATTCGCCGCACGTGTGGTTGCCCACCACTGCTAACCCCGTACCCCTCAGGCCTCTGGGGTGGCCCAGTGGTTAGGTTGCTGGTTTCACAGCGTAAAGGTCACTGGTTCAATTCCCAGGACCTCTTTCTTGAGGCTTCGGGGTTTTTTGGCATGACATGCTAAAAATGTCAAATTACATCATCACTGTTGCGTGATTACATCGTTCCACCACCACTGGTGCAGACTGAAGCCGCGGTGGCCAGTCAAGGCAGGAAAGGACAATGCAGACCTAATGAAACTGCGCATGCATCCTGATGTACCAGCATCAGATAAACGTTGCCCGTAGAACAGCAGGAGAGAAGCCCTGCTACGAACATCAGCTATCACAGGAGGCTTCGAAGCTTCATACGCTGGCCAGAAATCAGTAACAGGAGAACTGTCAATCGTAGCAGGTGCCGAATAAATTGGCTGCCCAACAAGCATTCTGCACTGACACACGCCCATAAGTCCGTTCTCGTTTCCACCATTGAGGCGCATTTCTCACTGGGCTGTAAATTGTTCAGGCAGACAATACGTCGAGCAGACACGGCAAAATAAGCACTAATGCAGCGAGAACATACGAAAGGGAGCTGCTACAGCCGCCGCTGGACGAGCCGAATGACAGCTTAGGCACGGGTCTGGTCCTCCCGTCTCGCTTGGAGGCCAGCGCTGACGTGGCAGCCTGCATCAGCGGGATCGAGGGCTGTAAGAGAAAAATGCGCAGTTATGTAAAAAATTACACGCACGCAGGCTGCCAGACGTTGAAAGCAAATGGCAACTGGGAACTAACGCTCTAACAACCTCCTTGCTAAGATGGCCGACACCTCAACACGGAGACAAGAGACGAAGAGCACGGTCAAACCTAAAGCCTAATTCCAAAGAGGGCAGCGCAAGTGGACCTTTCCGTTGTGAAATGAAAAATGACCTCGACATCACAACGAACGGGACATCGGGCGCCGGGGGACTCACTCGAGTGGAGAGACTCCAGCAAGAAATACGGGCACCGCAGACTGCAGACGCAACCGTGAGCCAACCAACTTTTCTTTCCTCCATGGAGCCAACCTTGTTCAGGGTCGCAATGGGGGGCACTAGCGACCTCCTGCAGGACAGAATTGATGGAATCTTCGAGCACGAGAAATCGTAGAACGCGATGCTCGTGCACCGCTCGTGCTCCTCAAAGCTGGCGGGTAGCCGCTGGCCAATCACAATGCGCCGTGTGGTAGTGTGATGGCTACTGGTGCACCTTGCAAAATGCTTTCGTTATCAATAAAGTTATTCCAGAGATACAAAACAAAAGCGCATTAGCTAATGCTCATAACTAATATTATAGTTTTGTAGGGGCTGAAATTATGACAGTACATAATACCCAGGTGCATTGTAGCGTAAACAAATGGTTTTGGTTTCGGTTGCGGTTCTGAGCAGGCAAGTTGTTCGGTTGGTATGTTGTGTTGATGCTCTTTCTGTTATGCCTTGACAGTAACTGTTAGGACATATTGATTATTCTAAAGCAGGGCAGGTTTTACGTGCCAGGTTTCAGTTGTTTCACGTCTCTGACAAAACTCAGCGTTGTGCAACAACTGTGCGCTGGCTACCCGATGCACTGTTTCGTGGGGACCTTTCGGCTGCTCTATTTTGCCGTGGGAAGGAGTAATGTAGCTGCTCATTCTTAAAAGAAGGGATGTTCGCGCACTATTTTTTTCAAACCGGACGCCAGCTGATTGGCACAACTTATAAACAGCAGTAGTAGCATATGCCTGCACGACTGAATGGAGTTCGAAGTGTGGTGAAGAGCTGTGGTGGCCGTAGGATTTGAAGACCATGAGACGGTGAACGTTTTTGTGGCATTTAGGCAGTTCGGCTACTTGCCACCTGCACAGCCATGGTACTCCTCATATGGACAAAAGAGAGTCTAAGACTGAGAGGGAGGTCAGGCTCTTTTGCACCAAATGGTTGCGACAACTGAGTGGACACCAATAGAGCCGGCTTGAGTGGTGGATGGACACTTAGTGGTATCACCCTGCGCAGATCGGGTTTAGGCCCCGTGGTACCGAGGATAGACTTGACCACTTCTCGTCAATGGTGCTTCTTGGCGGCCGCCGATCACACTAAGTGCGCACAGTGCTTGCCATGCAACGTTAGCCACGGGGCCATCTTGGAAATTCTCCAAGGCCTTCTTCTCCCGGAGGTTTGCTACCAAAAGATCCTTTTCGGTTCGCATTGGTGGGATAAGTTTTGGTCACTTTACGCCTGCCCGTGTAGTGCCTCACTGACATGCACTTTCTGATGTGAGCTGAGATTTAATTAGGCTCCAACCAATACAATGCAAAAAGGCAAAAAACCCGACGTTTCGAAGCCGGCTCGGCTTCTTCTTCAGGGGTGACAGTGGCCACGCTGCAGCTCCATCTTATAGTCTCACATTTGCTGGCCTCGCACAAAGCCCCTCGCTGCGGCACGTAATCCGTGTGTGTACACCGAGGGGAGAGTGCCAAGCGAGCGATTAACATTCCCAGGTGTGCGTTGAATATGCCACGATTCGAGGAAAAGCCGCTTCCTCCAGTTCGTTTCCCTTTCGAGGATGGCCGTTCCGGCGAAATCAATTTTGTGGTCGGCCATTTCACAGTGTTCGGCGACTGCGCTGCGAACTCTATTCTGCTTCCGGACGTCGTTCTTGTGTTGCCTAATCCTCTCCGGCAGGTTTTTGGTTTCACCGATGTACGAGGCATTGCACTCCGCGCACGGAATGCGGTAGACGACCCCGGGTGCCTTCTCTATTGTCGTCCGGTCTTTGGGGCGGGGGATTAAGCGGCCTATAGTTGTCGAAGGCTCGTGCGCTATGTGTACTCCTACGCATCAAGGAAGGAATCTCCGTCTTCAAAACTCATCTTGACTTCAACCGCACCTGTAAAGAAAGGAAAGTCGTCCCTGAGAGCTTGCGCCTGAAACGGCCTGTGTCGACCCCCGAAGGCCTGAATATCATCACTAAAGCCGAACATCGACTCGTCAATGCCCGCCTCCAAAAAGAAAGAACTGGACCTGTTCTTTGCCAAGCGCCAACTGGAGCACCGCATCCCCGCACTGATGGCCTCCGTCGACGAGTTTGCTGACAGCGTGGCGGCATCGACTGCGGACAAGCACCGGATCACGCAAGATAAGAAACTCTCTTGTTTGTCGATAAGGCCCTCGCCCCAAATTGCCCAAGATCAAGGTTTTGTGACCAACCTGTCATCCCGCACTCTCACTCAAGAGCAAACTTCGGTTCTGGCCAAAGGACACAGCTACAATGTGGCTACGAGCCCCCCCCTTGCAAAGGTCGTTGCCGCGGTGGAGGAAGCCGTTCAACAAGTACAGCCGCACGCCCGAGATGAAATAAGACTTAAATCGATTGGCCTCCTATCGAAATTGCCGCTTAAAATGGGAAAAAATTTGACTGCAGAGGAAAACCGAGCACTCCAGGAACTTCGAAAAGACGAAAGCATTGTCATACTGCCTGCCGACAAGGGCAACTCGACGGTGGTGTTAGACCGCCAGGACTACGACCGGAAGGTTTCGGCTCTCTTGGATGGAAACGCGTATACGAAGTTAAAGAGGGATCCTACAAACCAAACGCAGACGCAGCTGAACAAGTTACTCGCGGCGATTTTCAAGAACCACCCGGAACAAAAAATTCTATACCTTCGCTTGATCTGTCGAAACGGCTCCGCACCAAGTTTCTACGGATTACCGAAGATCCACAAACCTGGCATCCCCCTTCGCCCGATCGTAGACTTCACATCATCCCCGTGCCGAGCGCTTTCAAATTTCCTGCACCGCATCCTCGCCCCCCTCGCCAGGAAGACGGCGACTCATGTACGCAACTCCAGCCACTTCGTGCAACTTGCGTCACAGGTGTGCATTGACGAAGACGAGAGCCTGGTCTCGTTCGACGTCGTGTCATTGTTCACTAGTGTTCCTGTACCGCTGGCTGTATCCGCGGCCCGAACTGCCCTCGAAAATGACGCAACCCTAGAAGAAAGGACGCCGCTCACTGCTGATGAGATATGCCGCCTACTGGAGTTCTGCTTGGCCAGCACATATTTTTCGCATAATGGACAAATTTTCAAACAACAAACTGGAACCGCAATGGGGGCCGCCATCTCTGTGACAATGGCTAACTTGACGATGAAACACGTGGAAGGGAAGGCTCTGAGCTCCTTCCGGCCGCAACCTAAACTTTTTCTTCGGTATGTAGACGACTGCTTCTGCATAGTGAAGACCTCCGCAGTTGACAGCCTGAAAAAACGCCTAAATTCCGTTCACCCCGCCATCCAGTTCACGGTTGAATGTGAATGAGACGGCTCCATTCCCTTTCTTGACGCCCAAGTGACAAGAGGAGGCAGGGGCCTGGTGTTCTCCGTTCACAGGAAGCCGACGCACACCGGCCGCTACCTTCATTTTAATTCGGCCCACCCCGCTAACCACAAAGCCTCAGTTGTGTCGTCTTTAATTAACAGAGCTGATGCAATTTGCTCGTCCGAATCAGAACGTAAGAAAGAAGTAAGCCGTGTATTTGCGGACCTCAAGAAAAACGGCTACCCGAAAAAGTTCATTCACTCCGTAACCCGCCGCAAAGAGCAGAAGAGGGTGACAAACTCTTCAAGAACTTCAACCGCCGGACCCCTGAAACGCGTGCCGGTGCCGTATATCCCCGGAACAATCGCTTGGCCCGCATTTTCAAAGGGGTAGGAGTACACATAGCGCACAAGCCTTCGACAACTATAGGCCACTTATCCCCCGCCCCAAAGACCGGACGACAATAGAGAAGGCACCCGGGGTCGTCTACCGCATTCCGTGCGCGGGGTGCAACGCCTCGTACATCGGTGAAACCAAAAACCTGCCGGAGAGGATTAGGCAACACAAGAACGACGTCCGGAAGCAGAATAGAGTTCGCAGCGCAGTCGCCGAACACTGTGAAATGGCCGACCACAAAATTGACTTCGTTGGAACGGCCATCCTCGAAAGGGAAACGAACTGGAGGAAGCGGCTTTTCCTTGAACCGTGGCATATTCAACGCACACCTGGGAATGTTAATCGCTCGCTTGGCACTCTCCCCTCGGTGTACACACACGGATTACGTGCCGCAGCGAGGGGCTTTGTGCGAGGCCAGCAAATGTGAGACTATAAGATGGAGCTGCAGCGTGGCCACTGTCACCCCTGAAGAAGCAGCCGAGCCGGCTTCGAAACGTCGGGTTTTTTGCCTTTTTGCATTGTATTGGTTGGAGCCTAATTAAATCTCAGTTCAGTAACTTCCCAACCAGACAGAAGTCTGTCGAAATGTTCACTTTCAAGACTTTCTGATGTACGCGGACAATATCGCAGTGTAGACTGTACACTCTGACCAGACTTGGCAAACCGCGTGCCTCCAACAAGCCTGGTCTGCTATGCAGAAATGGTGTGAATATGCTGGATTAACACTTTCCGTCGAAAAGACAGCAATTCTGCCTGTGGCCAGTGCTTGGGGCCGTTGCCGACTGGAGGTGCCTCCAATCACATTGCAACTCCGCGGCTGACCTGTACGCACTGCCACCTCACTTCGCGTGCTGGGATTATAAATTAATGCGTCTGGGTCAGCGTCTATGTGGCTACGTTCTGCTCACCAAAAAGCAGGACAGATGCTCCACCTCATCCAACGCATCTCACAGAAGTCTGGTGGCTCCTGTTCCAAAATAGCCAGTCTATTGGTGCGGTCTGGACTCCAGCCTCGGCTTGTTTACCAGGCCCAATTCCAACACCTGAACCAGGCGGAGTGGGCTCGACTTGAGGCAATTAACCGAGCCGCAATGCGTGCCATTACATGGATCGTTCACTGCCCACATCCCCAGTCTGCATCGTCACCAGATCACCTTGGCTATACCACCAGGTGACCGACAACAGGCCACTAACACGACTGCGCAATCAATCCAGTGGACATTCCGACACACTTTTCGGGGTCGCACAAGAACTGGCGGCTGAGTCTCACCCCAGGTGGTGCAGGCATTTGTAGACGCTGGGGCCAACGCCGACTTGCTGACCACAACACTACAATGTCCTTCCCACCCAGCGGCCTGTCAAACGTGCTTCTACGAAACACGCCGCACCCTGCCGTCTATGCTGGCCGAACTTACTGCCATCCGGGACGGCTTACAAGCGACTAACTCCTGCTCTTCATCAAGCCCCTGGAGGTACTACTTTACAAATTTATACAGACTCCACGGCGGCCATACGTGATTTATGTTGAGTAAATAACAACTCAGCTATCTCAAGGAACATTTACGATATACCGTATACATGCCCATGCCCTCTGCGGCTCTCGAGGGTCCGGCGAAACACGCTCCCCGCTCACATTGCAGCGGACGGTGCCTGCCACCCTGCATTTGTTCCACAACCATTGCCGTTACTGGCTGTAGATGCCCCAGGACAGTTTGTCCAAAGGAAAGAGGATCTTCGTTGCGCTACACGAGCTCTAATTCCGCCGTGTGGAATAGACCTTCCTAGCAGACTCGCTGGCTGGGAAGAGGTCTTGCTGCGAAGACTTCGTGTTGGGGTGGCCCTCTGTTATCCGGGAGTAGGCACCACGCTACCATGCCCCTTTTGCACGGCTCCTGCCGAAGATGCGTATACAGATGATTTGCTGTGGACAGGCCTCCATCCTGGCAGACCACCTGACCTTCATCGGTGGATATGGGGACACCACCACCGCTCCCTCCCTTTGAGTTTCTCCGTGAAACGGGAGTTAACCTATACTTGTAACATAGTATTTATGCCGTCGTGTATACTATCGCAATAAAAAAAAAAAAAAAAAGAAGAGATGGGTCTAGAAGAAGGGGAAGGCCATTAACCCAATAGAGATGAAATAGTTATTCAGACAGTGGGCTCAACAGCACAGAAACAGGAGCAGTTAAAGGTCAATGAGAGAGAGAGAGAGAGAGAGAGAGAGAGAGAGAGAGAGAGAGAGAGAGAGAGAGAGAGAGAGAGAGAGAGAGAGAGAGAGAGAGAGAGAGAGAGAGAGAGAGAGAGAGAGAGAGAAACGTTATTGAGGTAGGGAGGCCAGATGCCTTTTGGGGAGCGAGGTGAAAAGGAACGGGTAGAAAGGTAGGGGAAAGAGCAGTTCAGAAGATGTTCTCCGTTCACACAAAGTTCACTGTTCATGCAAAGGCCATACGGGGTTCACTCATACGGGGTTCACATAGAGGGTTCACAGTAGTTCACTCATTTTTTCACTTTTCACACGAAGTTAAATCTGGCAGATGGCGCGCATGTGGTGCACTCTACAGGAGTCGGACAGACTACTACACCAGTTTGAAGATATCATTCTTAAGAGTGCATTCGGCAATCATTTCGAGGGTTGGCGGACCTTCCCGCACACGGCGTATGTGTTCAGATTCGGACGTAGGTACCGGGCCAATTGCTAGGAGCTGCGCACGGCCTCTGTTGGAGGTGGGACAGAGCCAGATGAGGCCTTCGTCCTGCAGTGGACATGAGTAGCCTGATGATGATAATGGTTGCTTCTTTCGGACGGGCAACCATCTGATGCAAATGTGTCGTACTGTGGACGATTGCGTTATGTAGAGCAGCACTTGTTGACCTCATGTTCGTGAGGGTTTGAAGAGCTGCTTCTAAGGAATTGGTAAGCTGCCACCAAAGCCACCCACTGTAGTCGAACTTGGGGTAGTAGCACTGTGAAGACTTCATTGACCCAGAGCTCAAGAGAAAGAGGAGCCAGCTCAGAGCACTGGCACGCTGCCTTCCCCCAGTCGATGCCAGGAGTCCATAGGCGCTAGCAGCGAGTTTGGCCAGCAGGATCGCACACTCATGCACTTGTGGGTTGGAACTGAACAGCACTGCCTCCCATTGCTCTAATGTTAAGGGGATGGGAAAGAGTAGGATTGGGGGGTGGGGGTCTCTGGACGATCTTTAGCTTTTAAGTGCGAATGCACTTTATAAGCGACCCCAAACCATCCACCGCCGGCGGCGGCGGCGGCGGCGGCGTCCGCAGTGCTCCTCTATATTTAAAAAAGAAACAGCATCCGGCGCCAGGTTTTGATCCGAGGACTTTGCGGCCGCAGCGCGACGCTCTACCGACTAATCCACGGACGCCACGCTGATATCAGTGTGAGTAACGCGCCTTATATCTTTAACGCATTCAAACTACGTCGTCAGCGGCGTGCGTTGGCGACTCAGCGGCGTTATAGCGGCTTGATAACTGCGTGGTGTACACGTGATACTACAAACCCGATGGAAGAGATGGAAGAGAAGGCGGCGAGGCGGCGAGGCGGTGGGCTGCGGGGGCCGAGCGCAAGCGGGCCGACAACCGTGCATTCGCACTTTCACATTCTCCCCCTCGGGGAAATGCGGGGGAATTTTTTTTTCTCAGGCCTGGTACAATACTGTAACACAAAGGAATGAGCAGTGCCCGCCTGAACACGACAGATTGAGTGAGACATATGACTTCAAGCTGCAGCTAAGATGTCTGCAGACCATGAAAGGCGTTCTCATCTATTACGATTCCTGCCACTTGCCCTGCTGCCACGCGACACATTTTGGTTACATCATCATCCCTATCCTAGCTGTGACATCACACCTCCTGAAACTTTTCTTTCAAGGCCTTCGGATTGCTTCAGCTCGCCCCAGCCCTGGGCACTCCATGCACTCGCCAATGTACACACAGCCCAGATAGTTACACCCCTTCGCAAAAGCTCCAACTTCTTTGAGCACCTGCAAGAGGAACTAGCAGATGTAGCCACGTAGACAAGCCGAGTGCGTAGATGCCAGGCCCCACACAGCATACCAAAATAAGCCACTGGCTGGAACATCCCCCGACACATGGCCCCAAAAGTTTCGTCTCCACCTCCCTTCGGCGGCAGACGACTGAACTTTGAGCAGACGATGCATCAACTCTTGCCCACACCTACCACTAGTAAATGTTCTATAATAAATCTATATAATAAATACGTATATAATAAATCTATTCTACAATAATAAATATTCTATAAATCAGCCATGTAGCCACCTGTATCCACTGCCTCGATGTAAGCTTTAGAGGGGTACCGATACCGATTCTCGGCGTTAATATCATTACACAGCTTCCGTAAATCAAGAGATACCCTGGCTGAAAAATGAGCAGTCTGCGATCCGTGCAACACTACTGCAATTTCACCTTATTGCGCCAACAGAACAGCATGTGGAGCTGCGCGCAGCAAATGGACATTGGCATGACATCACCCCGAGGTAGCGAAAAGAACTTACACGGCCGTGTGCCTCCAGCGATTGTCAGAAATCCGCGTCCCTTCGCAAGTGCGAATGGGCGCTGGTGCATTCACAGACTGATGCATGCAGCCAGAGCTACAGGCATAACCACTGCTCAGAAAGGCACTCTTGTCAAAAGTGAAGTTCCAAACACGGGAAAGGAGTCAACAATATAGCCCAGAATCCCCGTAGAAGTCACCATCGGGACTTTTATTGAAAGCGGTCATTGAATTTCCGCCGCAAAGGTAGGCTTGACGCCTTCAGGCAGCTCAGCCACTCAACTCCGGCGCAGTCAAAACGCCTCCACCAGTCCCCGCAGTGTTAACGTCCGCACAAAAAAACGGTGAGGTCATACTGTGGCTCTGTCTCATTTAACCTCTGGGCTTGAATTGCAGGCAATTAGAATGAACGATTTTCAGGCCGTTCAATGTAATTCACTATCGTGCGCTCGAGTATTTAAAGTGCTGTTTTGGGGTTCGCCAGGCCATTAGGCATCGATAAATGCAACAAAAATTGAACAAAATTTCGCTGGCAGTACTCCTTTAACAAACCCAGTAACCAAGCAGTGTAACCGAAGTGTTGCCAACCCACAGCCAAGCAGGCACTACCACAGCCATGAAAACAATTGCCTTGCCACTGAACAGCCATGGGAGCTACATATGCAAGCATCAACTGACAGACACCCTCGAGTGCAGCTCTTTTGCAGGAAAGCCACAGGCATCTGCAACATCTGCTGATGTAGGACAATGAATACCCCAGACATCCGTGCAGGTCAGAAGCCAAGTCAACAGCTTGCAAGGGAAGCTTGTTACCGAAATTTACGCTCTAGTTGGGAAAGGCAGCAAATTTTGAACAAGCCCTGCTTATGACACAGAATCAGTTCACAGCCACTTTAGGCTTTTACATCTGTTACGTTTTGCACAATATCTGAAACAATACTACGCACCCTAACATTTAAGGCTGCTAAGAAAGCATTTACATAGTGCAAAAAGTGCAAGACGATGAACCTAGAAAAAGGCGGGGACAGGACGTGTGCCCCGTCTTGCCCTTTTTCCAAGTGTGTCGTCCTTGCGCTATTTGCACAAAATGAACCCGCACAAACTTGTCCCACTGACAGTCCTTCTGGTAAGAAGGCAACCCCCCAAAAGCGATAAGGAGTGAAAATAGTTCACCTCCACACAACCAACTAACTGTGGAAAACAAAATGACTGGCTGTTAACGTCCAAGAAAGGCAGGCACCCATCCCTGGCATCACAAGTACATTTTTTTGGCCATTCGAAGAAGAAAGGCCATTCACGCACGATGGCCTTGCATCGCCATGCGCGCGCAGGCAACGGATGCAACCGTGCGTTTTAACAGAGCCTGCGCATTGCAAGCACGAACAACACTCACACGGCTCGCAATCTAGAATTTGTATTTCAAACAACAATCGCGCTACAAATCACACAAAACTAAAAATAAAGCAGCGCCACGGGCATTATCTGTGTAAAAGCGGCCCGCTGCGGTCTCCACCGCAGCTCTTCAAGACGCCAGGACCGCGTGCACTGGAACAGCCTCGGTGTTCACCTGGAAAGCGCAGGGAACAAGCTCAAAGGGGCCATGCAGACAAAATAGAGGTTTGTTTTATTCAAAGGATTTGGTGTTTCAGTGCCACTACCGATTGTTTGGCAGAAAACTATGCTTTGTTCACCGAGAAATTAAAGATTTTTAATATTTAATTCTCCCATTAAACTGTGCATCTCGGGACGTCAGCAATGACGTACCCAGAGGAAATGCTAAAGAGCTGCTGCGAACGGTACAACGTCTTGTTTGCCATGTCCTTTCACAGATGGTGCCATAATACCACTAAGAGGCTTCTGTCCACACTTGCTGTTTCCCACCAAATTGTACTTGGCTTCCTTTTGTTACGGTTGATAGTAATCGTCCATGAAAATTTTGGCATGCTCGACACACAGGGTCCCGTAAGTGGCGATGTACCATGCACCATACGCACGGGTTCTTCTACGTTTCGTGTTCGTCCGTGACTTTCCTTGTTTGTGTGTACTGCATCTCGTGCGGAACAGAGCACCTGTATGCGAGGTACGGCACACTGTGGCAACACACGCACACAGAAAAAAAGAAAGGTGTGCTTGGGCGCACTAACTTGTGTCCGTTATCAATTCAACTCAGTTTTGTGAATTCTGTCAGAGAGGCACATTAGCCCCTCAAGCTGTCGGTGCGTGCCACAAAGAAATCGACAACAGTAATGACAAATTTTGTTCTACCCCTGGCAGCGTGCGGAGTGGTAGCGCTTCAAGCTGCTACTATGCACACCTGGGTTCAAATTTCATCAGATCCCGCACGTGTTTTCTATTTACTCTTTACAATAGAGGCAGCCATTTCCGCAATCACAAGGACGGTTTGTCCAGAATGGGGAACTTCAAGCCTCAGTGTTCAGGCGAAATAGAACTAACACAGAGAGCTTGTGTAGATTAACAACAAACCTACATCTTGCCAAGAAGGCGACATCTTTTTCCAGGAGTGCCACCGATGGGGGCCTTAGACACAACAAGGTTTCGCTATTCCAGATGGCAAAGTCAAGTCGAACACTTATAAACCATTCCTTCTGTCTGCACTGTGCAAGTTGCCACAGACACGGCCACCTTGCCTTATGTGCAATCACATTCACTTTCATGCGCATGAAATAATTATGAAAGGTGAATAATTATGTATCGAGCTAGCCGTCTGAAATTCTACAAGATTTTTTGCCCCACATCTAAATAGAAGGTTGACCAAATGGGACATACCCAATATCTGTAAGCACACATGGCACATGCCCACACACAAATGACTAGCAACACTAGTCATTTGTCGCTAGCGACTAGCTAATGACTACCTAACCACTAACTAATGTTAGCAACACGGTAGCGTTTCCGTATGCAGCGCTTTCGTGGCGAACAGGTCCCTCCGAGGCACAGGCACTCAGAAAAGGCTTGGCATCGCCGCAGTTATACAGTCACCACTTTACAAAGCCACGTGAACGAGGATCACCAGCGCGATCTTTCACTGCACTATCACCTCCCCTCACACATTCGTGTTACCCGTCGGTGTTGTGAGTGATGACGAAGACGAGGGATGTTTTGGGGATCTTGACGGAAGACGAGGATCGTGTCCCGGCCTTCGTTGCTCTCTACTGTGAATTCATTGGGTTCCCTCTCCTTTTATCCTCGTAACAATCGAGACCTCAAGAATTGATGTTCAAACTTTCCGCGAACACGTACCCCAAAGAGAACCAAACCAACAAGCCGTGATGAACACAAAACAAGCGCTACAGGATCACTACCAACGTCCCTGAGGCTCAACTCCCCGCTTGAGGTGTTGGGACACTTGCCGTGACTGCAAGGCACGCACACGGCTGGGCCGCAGGTCCACGGTGCCAAGAAGAGCCATTTGCGAAAAACCATTGCGGTGGCCACGAATGGTGGTACAGCTGCTCGGGGTCCCCGGACCGGCTGCTTAGGGTCGTCGGAAATGCTGCTCGGGGTCGTCGGACCGGCTGCTTGGGGTCGCCGGACCTGCACACACAACAACAAGCTGTCATTCCTGTGCAGTAAACAGGAAAAGGCGCTAAAAAAGAGGACGAAGGTAGGCACAAAGGACAGATACAAGCGCCAACTTCCGACCCGTTCATCTTGTTTGTGTCTACCTTCATCCCTGTCTGGTGCCCTTCCCTTCTTACTGCAGAGATGAACCAACTAGCTCTACAAGTTCTGGTATACGCCTTGAGCTTCGCGATCGCTGCGCCGCCTGCCGCCGCTTCTCCGCGGCGTTGACGGGATTTGTGCTGCGTGGTTGATAGGGGCTCGTGCAGGGTTTTGGTTCTGTTTCGCTTTTTTAAAGCCGTAGCATGAACATCTGAGGAACCGGTGGTTACGGAGACACGGCTAGTAAATTCAGGTCAGTGTAACTACAATCGGCTAGATCATACGCCGGTTCCGCGACGGTGACCTGTGACACACACCTGCCACTTATACAGACCGAATATAGCACACTAAGATCGCGTCAGAAATATTTACACTCTCGTAAACACATCCCATTTGCGAACAGAGTGACTGCTCCACATAAACATGGATTTCAAACAACCGTAAATGGTAAATCTCAGTCGTGAACGTGCCGCAAAAGCATCGGCGGCACTGGGGAGCGGGGCGCGGACAGCCGCGGCTGCTTTCGAAACGGGCCGCTAGGGGGATTTCAGTGGCGCCCCTACAGGCCGCGCTCGAGGCGTATATGGTTCCCAGCCATTTGGCCTTCACACCCACATTCTTCACGCCCTGCCTCTGGCGTGGTGGGCAGGCAGAGTTCACTTCAAAGGACTGGCACAGTCCCTTGCTACGCTAGCCAAATTTGGTTGCTAGTTGACAAACATCGTTATGTTTTCATGCACAAAATTTAATGAATGTCACGTCGTTACTTGATTGGACAAAACAGAGCTTCAACTCGTTCCCCCAATATACTTCAAGTTCGCCCTTGTCAAGTTTGGTACACCAGGAAACAATGCACTATTGACCAGCTCCAGCGACTGACTGCCTTGCAGCGACACTGTGTTCCTCCTCCATGAAGTCTTGTTTTTTGTTCATTCAGTGTTTATGATTTATCCACGCCATAACCCCAAGCCTCCACAGGGCCCACCTCCATGCTGGATGTTGTCGAAGACTGCCTCGACGGTCTGGTCGCAGAACGGGGGCAGCCCCGTCTTGAACTCGTACAGGCATATTCCCAGCGCCCACCAATCCACTGGAGGACCTGCAGTCGTCGCAGTGTAGCCTTAGTGTACCCTATTGGCGCTAGAGTGCACACAGCACTGTTTTAGCACTTGCGTAGCTTGGAATTTCTCCAACAATGAGTGCTTTGTGGCAACGCCGACATTACTTCAAAACATTTTCTCCCAACCTCATTCTGTACCTTTCAAACCAAAAAAGAAAGAGTCCTTCAGCAATTCCAAGTAGTGAGAGCACTTCAAAGGGATTCACATAGCAAACTACTTAGGCATCATTCAAACTTTTGAATACCCAAACATCAGTATTGAGGAGACCATACTACGCTGTGTATGCTCGCACAATTGTTGACATTTTTTGCGTGGTCACAGAGCTTTAAAATTTTCTGGGAACCATCAACACAGATCAATAAGCAGCCCCTCGGGGGGTATATGTGGGTTGAGTTTAAAAACGTCCTCAACCAAGGGTCATACACTGCAAGTGGTGGCAAAAGCTTTGTAATGATATGTATTACTATACTCGGTGACAACTTAACGGCACCAGAAGTTGACGCTGTGCCTTATCACCGTTGCCGGATGTTTCTCCGTGCGGCGCAAGTAGGGCGTTACTGGGAATATTTTGAACATGGCGTGAGCCATTCCCGTGATTGTTTGGACTTAATATGCTTATAAACGACTCCACTGACGACAAACAAACTGCATGAGACAAGGCAGACAATTGCATGCATTCATAGCAAACCCATTTCAAAACGCGCGCGCACCGACGTCACGGGTCCGGCGCTTTGGCGGAGTGATACACTACATGAGGTGGTGCCGTTCTTGAGTTGTAACCGAGTATAGGACCCACCCCTGTGCCATACACTGAACTGTGCAACACACTGGTACAGCTCAGGTTACAGAATCTCTCGTGCATCCCTGACCATTGTAACATAAAATTACGAGGCCTAAAATGTACTTTCTATTCCGCTAATTTCTGGTTTCCTCAGTTTGAAAAATGTGTACCGTCAACACGGGCTCATGAGTCCCACTCGCACAACTGTGAAGCACTCGCCATGCAGCGGCCAAAACGTGCAAATTCTCAAGATGGAAATCTAAAGCAATCCTAAATAAAACAAGAACTAAATATTATAAACATGCTTATACATTTCAGCGCACTAGCAGCATTTACTGCTGTCAATTTCCTTCGTAGACATGGAAAAAATCTTCGCCAGTTTTCTACAAACTGACACAATCTGTTCAGCATTTCACTGCGGCCCACCATGTGGCTGTCCTAGCAGCAGCTCGGGAGCCAAGTAGTCCGGTGTACCCAGCAGGCGGGCTCCTCGCGACACTTTGGGTGTCCGCCGTCCCACTGCAAGGCGAGAAACGACAGATGTCATCGCTTTTTTGCTTCATCCCTTGCATCCTAATCAAACTGCATGACCGCTGGTGATGCAGGGAACACGTATGCACTGATTCCTGCTTTTTTTTTTACCAAGGAACAGCGAGATTTTTATTTATTTATTTAATAATACTGTCAACCCTCGCTTGAGGCTCATAACAGAGAGGGAGTACAAAAGTAAGTACAAACAGAAAAACAAAAAACAACAACGGGCACTCACAAAGCAATGCACACAGGAAAACAAAATTGGCAGTAGTGCAACCATGACCAAAATAAGCATCAATTTCTCTGTCAAAAGTTTGCACATCGGTACTATTAACAACATGGTGGGGTAAACAATTCCATTTTTCTATAGCATCCAGAAAAAATGACCACTGAAAGATGTCAGTGCGAGCGTTGAAAGGTTTTATGGGGGCATCATGATTCAATCTGGCGCTACGTTTTCCGGGAAGGCATATGTACTCGTCTTTAGGTATTTTTAATATCCCTTAGATTATACGAAATAACGTTTTAATTTAAGTTTTTGTTTCCATCTACTACAGTCGAACCCCGCTACAACGAACGCCGCTTCAACGAAATTTCCGCTTCAACGAAATATTTCCAATTCCCCGTCAGCTAGCCATAGAAGTCAATGGAACGAAGTCCTCGCCACAACGAACCATTTGTCAGGCTTGCTTTCGCTTCAACGAAATTTTCGATGATTTGGGCTGGGTTTGAACAATTATTTTACAATAAAATAAGCATAGCGCCAGCTATCTGTAACTTTTTATACATTCAGGACGCTTAGTTTCACCGAAAATGCGCGTTGCGACCACACCACTACCCAAAACAAAACAAAAAACTCATAGGCGCACGCCATTGCTTGATGGTGATAACGATGTGGCTGGCCGTCTTTACACGAGGCGCAGGCCCGCTTTGCCAAGGCGGAGCCCCAGAGCTACAGCCAATCCGTATCCAGTTGAAATTGCATGAATTTGCTCCGCTGCTGGCTGCTGGCGCGGTTCCGTCATGTATGCGTTGTGAGCAGCTGTCCTTGCCGTTTTCCTTCTACCATTCTTCATAGCCAAGAGCGAAAATCATGTTTGCGCGTTTGGTCTTGAAGCCTAGTCACCATATCTTAGTCGCGAGCGCGCGGTCATGTTAAAGGGACACTGAAGTGATATGTAAACATTGCGGGATTACTAGCGCAAATTGTAGTCCGGAGTCCCCAGGCCATGTTTCGACCACTCTAGGCGCGTTTACGCGATTTTATTTAGTAGAAAAACTAATTCGAAAATGCTGTCCTCCTTTCTTTACGCTCGCCCATTTTCTGTGGCGTTTTCGTGTGACGTCAGGAGGGGATGAGCTGCGCTACTGCACGGCTCCCCGGCCGACAGAGTCAGTCGGCCCAGCGTTTCGTCCGCCGGCAGGTCGTCGCAATCAAGGAGGTTAAAAAAAAATTGCTTGGTCGCAATTCGTTCGCTTAGTTGAAACGAAGCCAGGACACGTTTGTAAATGGAAGAATGTGCCTTTCTTTACTTGGTTTGTTTGTACTATAGTGTACTAGAATTGGGAAGTGTGTCGTGCGCGGGCGCAAAACGGGTCGCCTCAGCGATGATACCCTCCTCCCCCAACCAGCTCCCAACAGCATCCCTCTTACATGCAGTGCCATCTCGCGACGCGCGGAGCACTCACCGCTGAGGCGGCCCGCGTCACGTAGTGCGCGGTGGCAGGCCGCGGCGGGCGCATTTCGGGTGCTTCACAACGGCGCACGCAATTGGGAAGAGAGAGAGAGAGAAATAACATTAGGCTGTGTGCTTCGAGAGAAAGAAAAACCATATAAACATTGCAATTACATTACAACATTACATTAAAAGCAAACGCGCAACAAAGCACAAACAAAAATAATCAAAGAAAGGAATTTCCTTCTTAATGTTATGCTCATTTTTTTTTTCTAGGGAAATTGTAAAGTGCCAGATTGTCGTGTCGAGAGAACACACTAAAGCTAGTCGGCTGAGACTGCAAAATAATTATTCGATGTTAGGCGAAGCCAGTAGTAGCAGTAGTAATGAATTTACAGGTAGACGACTTGCATTTCGTCCTTGGTGGTTACGTCAATAGTCCGCGGGGTGCCCAGGACCCTGGGCTCAATTTTTTTGTATAGGGGGGGGGGGAGCCTCCGCTGTGCATACACTAGACACAAGTCATCAAATAATAGTAGCGGCATAAACTGTAAAAAAGCTACAAAGCATTCACCGTTTGCTTGCACCATGAGTAACTATACCAGTGTAAATAAAACTGAATGACACGCAGAAACAATCGTCTGCGGTGCGTTGACATAAGTAACTATACGGGCCAATTTCGTACATTGCTGCAAGTTCTACAAAACACGGTAAATGGAAGCAAATGTATGCGCGAATGGTGTTGCATGTTTTTTTTTTGTTCGGTTGCGGTCGCGTGCGGTAAGCATGCTGTTCACGGATATTCGACATCTTCCCCCTTTTTAGGTGATTTTATAATGCCGCTCGCGAAACGGAACGATGCTGAGCGCTCAGTTAGTTGCAGTTGGTCTCGAGTAATATCTCTCGATGAATCTCAACAGCTTCACCATTAATAGTTGTCTTCGCTCAATGAACTGCGACTCAAAGTGCAGATCGCAAACCGCACTTGCGTCGTCGAGGTCTCTGTCGGTTCTTTTTATAACTCGTGATTATGCTGCACGTTCATCGGCGTCAGCCGGAACTCGAAACAGGGATCGCGAAACATGCGGTCGTGCTTGTCCCGCCGTTCCCCTGGTTTTCGTCACCACTGCACCAGCACACGACGTGCACATTATTGGTCGTGGGTTCTCAAAAGGGGTTCAAATTTTAACCACCCTACGCACCTACAACGAAACATGCGAGCGCCACTGCAACGTATCAACAGGCCGGCCGCCGTAGCTGCTGCAGCCGCCGTAGCATCCCTCTTGCTGGTGGCGCCCCTACCGGCCCGCCGCGATTTTCATCGCGGCCATGGAGGAAAGAATACTCAGGAGAGGCCCCTAGCATCCCAATGCATTGCAAAAAGTGTGGAGGAAGTTACGTCATTTTTCTTGAGCCCATGGACAATGTTGCTTACTTGTTTACAACGGCGGTGGCCAAATCTGGGCGAATAGAAAGGACAAACTTTTAAGGCGCTTGGTATATGGCTGCCTTGCTACGCTTGCAAACCAGCGCAGTCGCTACGACAAACGTTTTTAGATTAGGCCAGTTTGAAAACTCGGCCGTCGGAGGCGGCCTTAACTCGTCTGCGTTCGTCATTCCGCGAGCCTGTTGCTATGACGACGACAAACGCTACTTTGCCAGGCTTAAGAGCTGAAAAATCGTCCTTCTATCTCAAAAACAAAGGCCGTTTTTCGATTGAAACGTTGGGTGAGGGTTAGAATGGGCAAATTGAAGGCGAAATCAACAGCTTAGAACATGACATCGCACCGAGGAATTAGCGACGAAGCTGTTTTCGCTTCGAAGCGGGAGGGCAGGGCGACGCCATGTTAGTCAAATCAAACCGGAGACAGCAAAGGATGATGGGATAGAGTGCTGGGCTCCGTGGGCTCAAGTCATGGCGGGACTCGGCTTCACAAATGTGACGTCAGGGCCTCTCCTAACCTTTTCTTTCCTCCATGATCGCGGCAGTGACCCCTCCGCTGCCATTGTTCGGCGCCGCGGACGACACACTTCCCAATTCTAATACACTATATTTGTACACTGTATCTAGCTCCAAGTCAAGTTCGCTTCACACAAGTGCTGCACAAGCGCACATGCGACGCTTCGCTGACTGGTTCGCCAGTAGGAAAATATAAGGCCTCTTGAAGGCGGGAGAAGAGTCAGCGAAGTCAATATAGGTACTAAGGAAATAAAATCAACTGATATTTTTACCGTACAGCGTAAAACTAGGGCGCGGGAAACACTTTTTTGTGCTGGGCGAACAAGCACAGCGGTCAGCAGCACGACTACGCATCTGCGAACGCTTTTCCGTCTACGAAATGCAATTGCTAGACGTGAGCTACTGTGGAAACTCGGGCGACGCTTACTGCACGATCGCAGTACAACAAATAGTCACCTAAGCTGCTTGAAATGCCAAAACTAAATAAAAGTGTAAACCGGTTATACAATATATACCTTATATTAGCAAACTCTTCGCGTCCCGCTCCGTGGCTCAGTAGTCTGGGGTGCTGGGTATGTCACCGCAAATGTTTTGCAAGTCACGAGTTCGAATCCCCGCGGGTACGTGCTTTTTTTTTTTTTTATAAGTTAACTTTTCTGTTTTCAGCCGATGTTTTCTATATTGAGTTCACCTTTTTTTGGGCCGCAACGTTCATGGCTACATGAACTAGTTCACAAAACGCGCGCAGGCTGGCACATGCATGGCGCGCTAGCGAGTTCTCGTTGGCGTGCTGTTGCCATAAGCACCGACTGCTTGCAGGCAGTGGGCACAGGCCAGAATGAACAGACCCTTGGCCTGGTGCGAACACGCTTTTTACGATACAGGCATGAGGGAGGCAAGCTCCAATTATGGGGGAAAAGCGCATGACATTTGGGCGTCTACGGGTACGCGGAGGGCGTTCATGCACTGCGTAGGTTTCGGCTAGTGAATGCTACCACTACAAGCCGTCCTAGGAGGCTTATCTTTATGCATTTTTACAGCTGACAACATGGCAGAAGCGCGGTACGATGATTACTGAGTCATTGAGACTGCCCATCCAACAACGCCACCGGTTGTGTTTTACAGAACCGAAACCGAAACCGAAACTTGTTTGGTTGCTCACCTTGGGCATCGTCCAATCACGGTGCCCGCTCCTCCTAACGTCACAGCTTTAGTTGGTGCGGCCGCCGCAAACCGCGCATGGTAGTTTTTCTTCTTTCGCGCTTTGTAAAATAATTACCGATTTGTCAATCGTAAAAACGATGAAAAGTGTGCTAATTTGAGCCAGTCTACACAGTGCAAGCAAACACGGGAGCTTGACAAATTCACTTCAGTGTCCCTTTAAATGCAAGCGCGCGCGTCTTGCCTGCCAAGGTCAGTAGCTGCCGTGCCCTGTCAGAGGATAAGATAACGGCACTGCTCCTGCCACAAGCGATAGGGGGGCTTCCCTCGGCCTAGCAGCTATCTGCAAGTAATCAGCTCGGTGGACACGCCTTGTTGTACAGCGATACGTTTTGCGCCTGCATATCTTCACCCACCCCCCCTCCGTAACGCGTTCTTTGGGTGGTGAAAAAAACATAACCATTGGTATGTTTGTTATCCGAATAAACATGAGTTATTGCGCGTCACTCCTTTTTCTAAACATTGTATTATGCTGCCAATGTTGCGGAAACGCACGGGGCTATTTTTCTGGCCTTTCCGTGGTGTGTTGGGGCAGATTTCGCCTCAACGAATTTTCGCTTCAACGAAATTTTTCGCACGTCCCGTCAATTTCGTTGTAGCGGGATTCGACTTAATTTCCAGTGGTTCTAAATTGCATGAATTGAGCATATCAGTTACTTAATCCCACCTTCTATATCTAGAGCACACAAACCGTACTGCACGCCTCTGAATACATTCTGACTTGGTGACCAAGTGTTTCTGGTGAGGGCTCCAAACCACGGAGGCGTACTCCAGTCTAGGTCTAATATATGTTTGGAGATCCACGACAAGTCACTTAATCAGCAAGTTTCCAAAGTTGCGACTACTTTCTCCCCCCTGCCTGTTACCTAACCGGTGCAGCACGAAACGAAGTGGTTTGATCTGGGTAAAATACAGTCCTAGCTATGGAGGAAAAACAAGAACATCGGAGAATGTTCATCGCAGTAAACTAGCAGCAGGTTCAATGTAGCCCGTCTAGGTGCTGAATACGGCTTATCTGTGCATGCTGCATTTTGTGCTTCCTGTACTATATGCTTCGCAGAGTTGCGCGTCTGATTTCCACAATCTGCCGCGTCGCTGGTCCCACCTTGACAGGAAAGCCCACTTGCAGTACTCTTTTTCCAGTTCTGCACAGGTCAGCAGCTGAGGGCTGTCCCACACAGTGGCCAGCCCAGCCGACAGCACCACACACGAGCTGACTTCGCCCTGTTGCTGCAACCAGAGCAGTGACTCATACATGCATGATGGGTGGCTTCCCTGCACAACTCTGGAACTCAAGATGGCAGATGGATGCACAACTATCCCCCCTTAGGGGAGCTATTCGAAGAAACTCTGCAGATGACTGCTAGCCAGAGACCTCTACACCAACCCTGCGTCACTCTGCCCTCTGGACACTTAGCGTTTAACAGGGACCCAGGTAGAGGTTTTCCCCCAAAACGCACACAAAAGTTGCCCTTCATCTTTGATTGATTGTAGGGTTTAACGCGCCGACGCAACGCAGGCGATGAGGCGCGCCGTAGTGGAGGGCTCTGGATTAATTTTGACCACCTGGGGATCTTTAACGTGCGCCGAAATCTCGTACACGCAAGCGTTTTTGCTTTTCGCCTCCATCAGAAAAGCGGCCGCCGCGGCCGGGAACCGAACCCGCGATGACCTCGTGCTCGGCAGCGCAACGCCTTAGCCACTGAGCCACTGCGACGAGTATCTTACACACCGGCCATTGGCAGAATCAACGGCACCGGTATTAACACTGCCAAACGCGTGAGAAAAAAAAGGTCAAGCAGCCACTCTCCTTTTGCTCTCTCCTACCCTTTCCCGCTCGCTAGCCTTCCTGCATGCTGCCATGTCCGCCAGCCAGCGCTGCTTCACGAAAACTATGGGAAATAGTTGACAGTTTGCCTAGCATTCCCCAGGCGGCAACCCCTACGCCTTCTTGTTTTTCTTCATGCCTGTCTCTTGGTCAGCTGCTGATAAAACCAGCCGCACAACCGCGGACACAAAACCACTTATGCTGCCCCAGGATGATGCGGCTTTTGCACACTTACCTGCTCGGACTGCAGTACCCCCTGTTCTATATTAAAAGTGCAATTGCTACCATTACCGGTACAGCGGATGCAAACCACTTCACCGGGAAGCAAACCGTGTAAAGCTGCAAGGGTACGCAAGCTGCTGGCCGCAGGCTGAGCGTCTAAGGCGTTCGTTTAGCATTAGCATTAAAAATGCTGTAGCATCCACAATAACCTCTTATGTTTGCTTTTGTCTACCCGACAATAAGTATACTCTGACCACTATTTCAGTTCGGCCTCTGTCAGTAATTCTTTGAAAAATGCTGCAGGTATAAAACGAGAGACAGGTGTAGCAAGATCTCCACTGGCTCCGGAACTAGCACCCCGCCACGGCTAACATGTGAATGAAACAGCTCTTGATCGTTGCCGCTATGCGGCGTGTGCTGGCTGACGTCCCACCTTATGTCACTGCTCGCAAGTTGAAAGCGCTACCCCCATGTCTACTGTGCATGTCTGTCGCCTCTTTGAATATCAAGAGCTGTTTCATTCACATGTTAGCTGTGGGCTGAGCACGGAGGGCTGAGCCGTGCCCAGCCCTCCATGCTTCGTCCCTCTGGGCTCTAGAAAGAGTGGCGCGACCGGAGCGGCAGCGACGCCAATTCTCCTTTTCTTCGCTGACGTTGCGTTCTCCCTCCTGCAAGAACAGGTTTCCTCTTCATTTCAGGCCACTGAGGTTGTCCTCAGATGGGTCACATTACACGAACCCTAAGGAAGGAATTCCAACCCACAACCTGCAGCAGCCACCCGGGGAGCATATTTCTACTTCCACACTCTCAAGCCCTTTCTAGGCAGGTAGAGGGTGGGAGAAGCTGTACATTTCGTCAACATATCAAGCAAATTAACAAGCCTTTGCACCTGGAAAGTAGCAAGCCAGTGATTGGAGTTAGTATTCTGAAGCCCTGGCTGTGCATTTTAGGGGACGTCGTGGCTTACCTGGGAGAAGGGGCCAACTCGAAGGCCACTGTCAAGGGGTAGGGTCGGAGGGGAAGGTGGAGCAGTGGTGTCAGAGGGGGAGTAGTGGCACTCCCGGCCCGCATAGTAGAGGAGGGAGTGGCCACACTCGGGCGCCTGGTGCCAAGCTGCTGCACAGGGCAGCAGGCCACCAGGTAGCTGCCCAGGGCACCAAAGCACCAGGTGGCCAGGACTGGGCCGCTCCCCCTTGTTCTCCTCCCCAGAGCGTAGGGCCCCCACCACTGTTCCACAAGCCAGAGAGCACGCCTGCGGTGGAAGGGCATCGCGAGTGTTAGTTGTTGACTGTGCCTTGTGATGTGTTCCAAGGGAGAATTTAGAGCCCTGCTTCTGCTACAAAGGCGGAAGACCAGTGAAGCCCTGTTGGTGGACATGGAATTTTTATGGTGACTGAATATTCATCAAAAAAGATGCACCTACTAGCTTCTTTAAAATTATATCTAAATTATTGCTCATACAATTTGTTTCGGATGGTTTTGATAAAACAAGAACTACAGACACGAATTCTGTAACATTCACAACTACAGTGTGCACTAATACTGCCACAAGCACACAAAACTTGGCGTAATGACAGAGGCATGTAGGTGGCCAATCCCAGTGCGACTTTTTCCAAGCTACCTACATTACGTTGAGAGCTACAGAGCGAGCACAATGCCATTCCTTGTCAATGCGACACAGCAGACAAAAACGAAAGCAGAAACTAGTCCAAGACAGCTTCACTGCAAAATCTGCCTGAACCTACATGACAGCGTATTGCATCAGAACTCGCAGCAGACAGTGTCAGCTGAATCGACAAATGTACAGGTGTCGCCATAAGTACCCAGAACAAGGATTGGTGAATATCGCAAAATATTTGTCCTACAGGCTTGATGACAGCCATTACTGGTTTACAGGAAGCTTTTTCTATTAGTGAGGACTCCTTTATTAAATGCACACCAATGCAGCCAGGGAATTTCCAGTAGAAGAAATGACACTGTGTTCCTGCTACTCCTGACGACACCTGCACAGCATGACGCATTATCCCTCTTATGGGAGAGATCACACGTCTCCAAAATGGCCACTAAACAGACATCAACTCTTTCTCTGCATTCCGTGATCTCGTCAATTCCTTTGAAGCAGTAATTGCTTCAGAGCCCAATGTTGCGTCAGATCAGCTCCCCCTCCACTTCGTATTTACCCCACCCCTACCCTCTTAGTACAACCCTGCCAGAAAGAGGTAAACGGGGCGCTCATGATAACATGGCCACATATGCAAGCTGCACCCAGTCTGACCAGGGCTGCCCCGGTTCAGATAACAATACCATTATGATCACAAACTTAGCATTTCTTCTTGGAGGTTAGCGCGAGACCTTAATGCAAGCAGCTCGCTTTTTTAGTTTGCAGTGCAAGTTAGGTTAGGTTAGTGCGCGAGTCAGTGTGAGCAGCGGATCTTCGTGCGAGCCTGGTGTCTCGGGTGGAGGATTACATTACGATGACCAAGTCACGAGCAAAGAAGACAGCGCCACTCGATGATGCTGACGAAGACTGGGTCGCACGTACAGGGTGTAAGGCGGGGGTCCTCTTGCAGGCCACACCCTTCAGTACCCGAAAGGAAGCCGACGAGGCCCAGAGCTGTCGACACAAAGGTGACAAGTGTCTGCCCAAGAGCTACCGACCCATTACTGTCACCTCGGCCCTGTACAGACTCCTGGGACACATCTTGTGTGCACGTGTGATGGCCTGGACGAAAAAAGGCCAAGTGCTGGGAGAACTTCAGAATGGTTTTCGACCAGGGTGGTGCTTAGAGCAGTGGTTCTCAAATGGGGTTCCGCGGACCCCAGGGGGGTCCGCGGAACCCCATTTCAGGGGTCCGCGAAGCTTCCCTCAAAACTTTTCCCCTGCCATTTTTTTCTCGATTTTGCCAGCATTTTCTTGCAATGCAAAAAGGTTGCTCCGCCGCATTACTTGTACGTTGAGCTTCTCCGCGTAGCACATATTTTGACATCTGATTTGTGCACAATACGCCAGCTATGAGAAGACAAAAAAAAAACAGACACACAAACAGCAGCATATGGGTGTCTAGAAGACTTATAGCTTCCAGTACAACTTGTTTCACAATATAGACCCGATCAACTTGCGCTCTATCGTGGGGTCCAACATCCATACCGCAAGCCCGAAAGGGTCCCCGGGGCAGTCATGGCTGAGAACCACTGGCTTAGAGGACAACTCATTCGTAGTAACGCAAGCAATGGAGATTGCTGCGAAAGAAAAATGCACCCTCCTACTTGCTTTTCTGGACATCACCCAAGCATATGGCTCTGTGGAGCACCCCAAACTGTGGGAGACCCTCAGGGATCTTGGCCTGCCTGACGAGCTCTTGCGGCTGCTGATCAGATTCTACACTGGCATGGAGGTGACGATCCACTGGGGGGACTCACGCACAGGACCAGCAGAGGTGTCTCGAGGGCTGCGCCAAGGATGCCCACTATCTCCGCTCCTGTTCATGCTGTTCCTGGCCGGAATAGGGACACGCCTCACGAACAGTGGGCTGGGGTTGACCTGAGTTACATGGAAGGTGGACAGCAGCGCGTTCGCAAGTTGCCTGCCCTGTTCTACACCGACAACATCGTTTTGCTGGCAGGGAACACTCAGGAGCTGCAGACCGCGCTTGAAATTGTGTCCAGCGAGGGCACGTTGCTGGGGCTCCGCTTCAGCGCCAGAAAGTCCACCACCATGTCGTGTCACCCAACTGAGGACACCGAGAGCCCACCCTTGCGTTTACAGGGTGACCCAATCCAGGGGACCACCCCGTATAAATACTTCGGTGTGACACTCTCAAATGCACCCCACTACAGCGTGGCCTACGAGGAGGACCTTCGGGCGATGGCAGCTGCTCGGCAGGCCTTCCTCGGGTCACGCGCCCTATGGGCCTTCAACCGCTTCGAGGTGTCCCGGGTACTGTGGAAGGCAGTGGCGGTCCCCGCGCTCACGTTTAACGCCGTCCTCTGCTTGTCGTCGTCCACCCGCCACGCACTGGAAACAAGGCAGCGAGAGGCTGGGCGGAACACGTTGGGTCTGCACGGCTTCGTGCCGAATGAGGCGGTGCAGGGGGACATGGGGTGGTCCTCCTTTGAAGCACGCGAGGCAGTGGCCAAGCTGGCTTTCAAGAAGTGGCTCAGCCAGATTCCCGATGGACAATGGGCATGCAAGGTGTTCAAGTGTATCACCTACTGATGTCTGTGAACCAATTGGGTGGCACGCACCAAAGGCCTCGGAGAGCGGTACGGCATGCCTCACCGAGCCCCCACGACACGACCGGCGACAAAAGGTGCGGGACCAGGTGGCGACCGCCGAACTCGAGAGGTGGAGGAAAGCGACACAGGAGAAGCTGGCGCTGATCATCTACAGCGTCAACAAGATGGGCTTCAAGAGGAGCCTATCAATGACAACGCCCGAAAAAGCGGGCACCTCTGAGAGGCTCGCAGCAGGGTGCTTGGCACTCACGTACTGCGCGCCAAGTTTACGGAGGGCCTCGACAACACCTGCAGCAGCTGCAACCAGGCCGAGGAGACATTGCGCCACGTCATTTCGGAGTGCTCCGAACTGAATCCTCCGGCCGTGGTGGCAATAACCCAAGACCCGGACGTTTCCGCCTTCTTTAGCAGTAGTATTATCTCTATGTTCCTTAGTGACGGTGCGGATGTGCAGGTGGCACTACAGGACCCGCTCGCGATGGCGCTGGGCTTCCACGGACTGAAACGACAGCCTCACTGGCAAGGGCGTCCGCAGAACTTTTTGCAAGGGGCATCCATTAGCGCGAGGGGGGGGGGGAAGGGAGGGGGGGAGGGGGGAGGGGGGGGGGGGGGTACGGTTGGATAGCATCAAAAAGGCGCTATTTGTGGTTACAAAAAGTACAAACAAACTACAGTGAATTAGAACCAGACTTGGAGGATATACATTGGATTTTATTACCGAACAAAGAAATAAAGTTAATAAAGAAAATTTGAAAAGTTACTGTCACTTTGTAAAGAGTGGTCAGTCTCGCTGCATGAGGGTTCTCGACTCACGCCAACTGATCACCAGCACACAGTACAATACATTCACATACATAGAACTGCACTCCGTCATCAATCTTCCTTGAATAGCAGCTGCAGACGCCTCAGGTTTTTCTGGGTAAATTGCAAGATGACATGTGTGATCAAGTCTGTTGAAATGGCTCACGCAATAAAGATACTACTCTCCTCCCTGGCTTTCAATGCAGTACAGGCGTACAAGCGTTTTGAGGGGCTGATTTATAGGTTTTGTTTCGGTGCATGGGTGGTGCCAACATTTCGCAATTTCGAAGGAAAGGGTGTACAAGGTGATCGGACAGCACGGGAGGATGCTACACTCTCTCTACTAGGTGTAGCGGGGAAGATTTTTTGCTAGATATAGCTGCAACTTTGTCTGAAAACTGAAGTTCTTGCGGTAAGACTGCATAAATTTAGAGTTTAGGAAAAATGAAACAAAAAAAAACGTCATACCTTTCAGAATTGTTCACTATCTTCAATAGCCAGCACAGGTAGTCTGTTTCATTGCCGTCACATGACCGGCAATGTTAGTGTCTAAAGTGCAATGTTGACCGCAGTCCTGAAGGGCGTTCCATACGGATACACAGGACCTGAGTGTGCTAATCATTTTAGTAGCGTGGATTGTTGCACTAGTTAGTTCACGTACATAATTAAAAAAAACTTTTCGCTATAGGACAGGACAAAGGAGGGAACGTCTGTGTCGTTCTCTCCTCTCTTCTGTCCTTCAGGGCAAAGGTATTTTAATTATGGGCCAGCCAAGCTGTGCAGCTTTTTTATAGTGCATAAAAATATCCAAATTTCCAAGGGGGGGCAGTTGCCCCCCCTTGCCCCCCCTTCTGGACACCCATGGCCGTCGAAGCCACAAAAAAGAAAACTAGAGCACTGGTGGCGAAAAAGCATTATGGAAGGTTTCAGAGGAAGTGGAGGGCAGTGCTAGATGTGTTTAAGAGAACTGACGCCAGATACGGTTTTTCCGCAGATCACCCGTTAAACAAGGGAATGGCAACAGTCATGTAACTTCAAACAATCAAGACATTAAAGCAAGCACATGGAGCAGGGTCAACTCCCTCTTACATCACAGAATCTCGTGTGTGTGATCGATGGCTGCCAACCAACACCGCCGCCAAGAAATGTGACCGTGCAACTGTAGTGAAGCCTCCAGTCCCGTCCGATCATGTCTCTTGAATACGAAAGAGCGTCTAACACACTGGTAACTACGCTTTTAGTGCTCGCCGGCAATACGTCGCTCCTGTGTAGTGGGAAATTTCAAAATGCTTCAGAATTTTTGTATCTTTCCGGTTAAAAAAAAAAACTTCGTTCATTGCTGTAATTGGGCTGAGTGAGTACACAAGGGCTAGTAGTACTTCCAAAGTAAGCAAAGTGGCATTTCGTCTTCAGGGCCTCTTGAAAGAATGAACACCACATGCAAACCAAGAGCTGCCCCTACTAGGAAAACACCTTCTGGAGGAATACCAGGGGAGGCTGAAAAGCAGCTAACAACCACGTGCACCCACGCAGCAGTGCGATTGCCCCTTTGAGCAGCACTTATTTTCCCACCCAGGTCATTGTGTGCAGTCTCTGACAAGCTCTGCTCACATCGGGTGTCTACTCAAGCCACGATTCATGGTGCCATTTGAGTACCAAAAGCAACAACACTTGGCATAACATTGTGGTCAGCTGAAGTTGCCAGTGCCTTTTTTTGTGCAGAAGCACTACTAGAATGTTTTTTATAATTTGAGAAACGAGTACAAGAAAATAGCGCATAAACAACGAAACACAAGGAAGAGAGAATGAACTATTCTTCTAAAATGTACCAACCAGCTTTATCTTCAGCTTTGGCAGTACTAACACCCACATTCAAACATTAATGACAAGACATGCCAGTGCTGCCAAACAAAAGTTGAACCAATCTTCAGGCATGATGCGAGGGAAAGAGTAATGGTCAAGTTGAATCAATCTCCACTAAACTTAGCACTGAACTTCAACTGTTCCAATGAGTTTTGCTGGCTATTTCTTTTACTCAGCTAGCGAGAGAGGGAAAGAAACTACAGCAACCTGCAATTCCAGCATAACAATATCTGCCACGTGGTACATAGTGCACCAGCTTTCAGGCATGCCCGAAATCCCTCTAAATTCATGGCTCCCGCTACGAACAGAAGGTGTCCGTACTTACAAGCAGTACTTGTGAGCAGACCACCAGGTGGCTTTCCGAATGGTGTCCAGGGGGCTTCCCAGCTGCACATGCCTCCTCCTGCATAGAGGGTTCAATATTACGCATGCCGGTCGTATGCCTGATTTCAGCATCGGGGGATACAAAACAGGCGGAATAGCACATTCCCACAGGTTAGTGGCTACGCCTTACACTCTGTTCCTTGTAACAGGGGTGGTGCTTGTATGAATACTGCTCCTGTTTTGCACAAGCTGGTGACTGCTTGCCATTACTAGGCAACACTACTTGCGCAACGCTTCCAAAACAAACAAACAAAAAAAAAACACAATCCGCTTAGCTTGCTCTATAATTCATTCAGGAATATAATTCACCATCAGGAATATAATTGAAACTCGCTACTGCAGCTGACGATAAGTTCTTTCACGTGTTGCATTAAAGGAGTACTGACACGAAATTTCAAAGCTGAGATAACTATGTAAAACGTTTCCTTTTTATCAGGAGATATCTCCCAGCAAGTTTCAACAGCAACCGTTCAGCGAAACATACTTAAATTCCATTTTAATCTTCGCCCGCACGAGAAAGCCCAGAGCGGGCCGACGTGACATCATCTGCTACGTGCCCCAAACTGCCGACGTCGGGGCTCCCGTGACGAAGCCGACGCGCTGGCTGTGGTTGGCGCGCGCTGCTCGGGCGTGTGTACACGTCATGGTTTTGGGACTGACGTCATGCTGCTCGGGCCTGTGGGGAGGGCGAAGACCTCGGCCGGTCTGGGCGCGCGCGTGCGCTCGCTCGCGCGCGCTTCCAGAGAGGCAGCGATACGGCAAGAATGGTGACGTCATGTTATACATGCTGTCATGGCGGCCGCTCGGCGTTTTTCAGTCGAAACCGAAACTGGCACGAATAAACGACGCCGTAAATGAATGTTTACGCTGCGCTCGACCGTCTAATCTGTCATTCTATGATTAGTGGGCTGGTAGGCACGCATAGCAGCGAAAAAAACGTAACATAAAAATTTCGTGTCAGTAGGGGAGAGTCGGGAGGAATGGGACACTTTTCACAAATGCATTTTTAGTTTTGTTTATTTTGAACGCAAAAAGATGGTTGATGGATTATAGTACAAGTCGGAACAAGATGCGCAAATTCTGAGAAACACGGGCTACTGCCACTTCTAGCGCCACTGCAAAAAAATAATTTCTAACAGCTAAAGTCTGTCCCATTCCACCCGTCCCTTCGGGTGGAGTGGGACATCCTTTGGGAGGAATGGGACGCCAGTAAAGTATCGGTCCCAACGTCTTCAGCGGACATTAAAAGCCGATAGTTCCACATCAAACTTGAAGCAAGCTTGCAGGCGCTTCGTTCCCCCAATAGTTTTTGGCCCTGGCAGCTTCATCACAATATCCGTCATTGGCACAGTCCCTATATCTTTCTGCGGAGGAAAGTAAAACTTTGAGCTCTCTTCTTTCTTTCGGAGGAACTGGACAATGACGTCAATATTGTCACTACTTTCGACTCTACCCGTGTAATAAACGTCAGATTTTTTCTTACCAAATCTGACGAAGACAAAATCGCCTTTTTTCACTTGAAAAGTTTCGTTTGGGCAATCGGCCTCAGAAATGTCCCGCCTCTCATTATCGGAACCCGACATGTCACTGTCTGAATCATCAAATGCAATGGCAACAGTGTCGTCTTCACTTGAGGAACTGAACTCCTTCTGAAGTCGCCGTTTCTTTTTTGGGCGGGTAGTGGCGACAGTCTTAGCTGTGATAAGCGCTCTTTTTTTCAGACTCTGTCGTGCCAGCCTCTCTGCAGCTTCTTGTTCAATCGCATGCTTCTCGGGTGTATCCGTAAGGACTTTTGTCCTACCTTTCTTCCTTCCTTTTTGCCCTGTCTTACGCGGTGCAGCCTTAGGGTAGGGCCTTAGGTCACTTGGAACAATCCGGCTGGGAGATGCAGTTGACGTCGAGGCTGCGTTGCCGACAGTAGGTGGGAAGACATCTGTAGAGACGTTGCGAGCTCCATGGCCGTTTGTCTCAAAGTTCAAATCACTTTCCAGTCGGCTTGCGCTGTCCGTTTTCTCGGTGATGGTGGCCGTCTGTCGTGACACCTCTCCGCTTACGGACGTTTCGGGTCTGTCAGTGACTGATGACATCATGTAGTCATCCGAAGTGAAGGGCTCGCTATTGAAAGGCCAAATTCCAGTTTTCTGAAAGCCCGAGATTATGTTCTTTTGTGTCACCGTTAATACGTAGGCGGATCCAACTAGTTGTGCAACATTGTGGATGGAGATGGTCTTCCCGGGGTTATTTATGAGCCAATCATTGCAAGCAGCGTTGTACCGAGATTTAAATGGTCCGTACACGGACACATCCAGTGGCTGCAGGCGGTGGCTACAGTGTGGGGGAAAGGTCAGAAGAATGACTCCGCTCTCTTTGGCCTTGTTGATGGTGTTGATGCTCACATGGCTTTCGTGATTGTCGAGAATTAAGAGAATTGGTTCCTCCTTCGAGCACTTCGTATGTCTCACAGTGTGTTCTAATGCCAACAAAAACAGTTCGCTGGACATCCATCCCGACTTGCTTGCCAAACCGAGGCTTCCTGCCGGGGCGCCTTTCAGAAAAAAATCTTTAAACCTCACGCGTGGAAAAATGAACACTGGTGGCAGGGCGTTTCCGATGGCATTAACAGTGCACAAAACAGTCACCAGTTCGCCGCGTTCTGCGGATGTGACCTGACCGATTTGCTTTTCTCCACGTGCTGCTACTACCTTTGGTGGGTTGTGTGCAGTTGTGAAGCCCGTTTCATCACAATTGT
Source organism: Haemaphysalis longicornis (assembly GCF_048455015.1). Taxonomy (NCBI): domain Eukaryota; kingdom Metazoa; phylum Arthropoda; class Arachnida; order Ixodida; family Ixodidae; genus Haemaphysalis; species Haemaphysalis longicornis. The sequence goes on along the minus strand of NW_027526410.1, from coordinate 1,304,551 downwards.
AGATGCGGTCCGGAGTTAGCTTGTATCGGTCGTAGACACTTTTCAGGTTTGAAAGGAAAGCATCGACGTTGTTCTTATTGAAGCTTGTTGCCCGACCCAGACTGGTCGCTTCTGGCGATCGAAGCGATAGCTCGGGATGGCGGTCCATAAAGCCCATAAACCAGTCTCTTCCAGCTACCTTGTTCTGTTCCCATGACGCCGGGCACTTCCGGTTTAAGGCTGTTGCAAACTCGTACGCCAGTGAACGGACTTGCATTCTCGTAAGCCCATAGTGCATTTTACTTGCTTTCAGCAAATATTCTTTCAAGAGTACTTCATCTTCTGTTGTGAAGACCATTCCGCAGACCAAATTGGACTTGAACATGATGCCACCTGTGTCACCGCATTCTCTGTACTTCTTCACTGCTCGGCCAAGCGATGATTTTGATATTTCAAAAGATTCTGCTACGTCTCTTATACTTTTCTTTTCATCGCACACCAATCTCACAGCATCCAGGATCAAATTGTTCGATGTTTGAGCTCTGTCGGGATGCTTCCTCTTGTAAACCCGCGGCATCTTCCTGAAAATGAAAATGAATCAAAAATTGGCAAATGTAAATATTCACGCACACCAAGCACGCTTAACGTCCTTGCATGCACGTAACAGCACTCCTATTGCTTCATACTATTCACGTGCGTATTCCGGGCTTCTCGCAAATGTGTTCAGTAATCACACCTTTTTAGTGGAGAAACATTGCATTTTATGATGCCCCGTTGGTTTAGCGCGTCTTAACGTCAACTGTCGCAGAAACAGCCTGTATGTGATTTAACATCACGGCACCAAGCATTTGTACACTTTAAATAACAAATAAACAAATAACTGCTTTCGGAACTAAAGCGGCACAGCATTGGAGCTTATTCGCTAGACACAGCACCAGCCGTATGGTGGGGAGGAATGGGACACTGTCCCATTCCACCCGCGACTCAAATGTCCCATTCCTCCCCAGGTGGTGTGCCCAACGAAAAATACATTCAATGGCGAAAATTCTCTTGTTAGGGCTAAACTTGTTATTGCACGATGTACGACCCTAACGCCTGTTTTCGAAGAAAAATTGGTATCAGCATAGGCAGGGCAGTTTAAAATTGAGAGAGGTGTAATTGAGTAAGCGGATACTTACTTTTGACACGTGAAAAACGAGAGTTGTAGTCAGAGAAAGCTCCATCCGCTGAAGACGGCCACCATTACAGCCAGGCTATCGGTATGCTAGCGCCATCTCGTGAGCAGCCGATGAACGTGTTTGAACTAACTCCTGGAGAGATAAACGAGCTGTCCCATTCCTCCAACCGTCCCAAACCTCCCGACTCTCCCCTACTCCTTTAAAACGGGCACATGAAGAATTTTAGCTAAGGTTTTTATCTCCGCTCAAAGTGAAGGCGCCCTTAAGAACTACTTTTCGGCACGGACGCATTAAGGAAAGCTTGGCTCCGAGCGCTGCCTGCAGGTGCAAGGCGGTCGGCCACGACGTCACCTTGATAGAGCGACACTATTGGCTGGAAGGGGGTGGTGGAAGTGGGGGATTGGGCTACGCCCCTTTTTTCTTGACTTGTATCCGAGTATAGTGGTGCACGGCTGGAGAAGCAGCAGAGCTGGTGGCCCCTCTCCCATTGTCGGAGGCCCGGCTGTTGCACCTGGGACGAATTTCTGAACTTTTCGCTCAAAGTTCTCTATTACGGGCAGGCTTGGATCGTTTCATCTGCACGCTGTCACATCTTTCCCAAAGTGATACCTAGCTCATAAGAACTGGTTTGATGCTACCTTGTGGCTGACAATGCATGGCCACATTAGTCTGCGTCGGCCCTCCTCGCCTTACTAGCCATCGAAGCTTCAGTGTTTGCACTCGTCGTTGAAAGTGCTAAGGCAGAGGGCAGCACAAGCAAAACATTTTGGCGTGACCTGCTAGAAGCGCAAATTACATCATCACTGTTGTGCGATTACACCGTTCCTCGCCACCACTGCAGAATCTGAAGCCGCGGTGGTAAGCCAGGACAAGAAAGGTCAATGCAGGCCTACTGATCAAGCTACATGCGCACGCCTTCTCACGGCAGACGTGGTCCCGGCACTCTGAGCCATCATTCACACAGCCGTCACCTTCTCCGTCACGGCACCGTCGCATCAAAAAACCGTGACGGGGGCGTAACGGAGCAGCGTTCGTACTGGAGCTCTGTCAGAGTACAGGGTCGTTTGTCTAGTGATCAGTTTAGCCTAGAATTGAGCCTGCTTAATCTGAAAAGTAAAGAAAATCCTTCCGGCGCTACCAGCATCAGATACACGTTGCCGGTAACAGCAGCTATGTACGAACATCAGCTATCATAGAAGGCTTGGAAGCTTCATACGGTGGCCAGCAAACAGGCTGCCCAACTAGTACTCAGCAATGACACACGCCCGCGCGTCTGTTTTTCATATTGTTTCCGCCATTAAGGCGCGCTTTTAACGAAGCTGTAAATTGTTCAGGCAGACACTTTGTCGAGCAGACATGGTAAAATAAGCGCTAATGTAGCGAGAACATACTTACGAAAGGGAGCTGTCACAGCCGCCGCTGGACGAGCCGAATGACAGCTTAGGCATGGGTCTGGTCCTCCCGTCTTGCTTCGCGGCACCGCTGACGTGGAAGCCTGCATCAGCAGGCTCGAAGACTGCGAGACAATGCAAAACTGTGTAAAAAAAAAAATTCACACATTACCAGACGTTGCAAGCAAATTTCAACTGGGGAATACGCGCTAACAGCTTCCTTGCTCACATGGCAGGCACCTCAACAAGAACCATAGCCTCCTTTATACTTTCTGTATAAAGGAGGCTATGCAAGAACACAGAAAACGAAGAGTGCGAGTCAAGCCTAATTCTAAAGACGGCAGCGCAAGCGGACCGTTCCGTTGTTGAATAAAAAACAACCTCGACATCACAACTAGCCAACCTATCACAACGAACGGGACATCGGGCGGCGCGGGACTCACCCCGGTTTGACAGAGACTCCACAGCAAGCAACTCGGCCTACGCAGGCTACGCATGTAACCGTGATACAACCGTGTTGAGGGTCGTAATGAGAGGCAGTAGCGACCACCTTCAGCAGGACAGAATCGATGGAATCTTCCAGCACGAGAAATCGTAGAACGCGACGCTCGTGCACTGCTCGTGCACCTCAAAGCTGCCGGGCTGCCGCTGGCCAATCACAATGCCGACAATGCGCCGGGTGGTGGTCATTCCATAGATACAAAACAAAAGCGCATTAACTTCTCCGCAGAACTATTTTTATGGTTTTGTGGGCGATAAATTTGTGACAGCGCATAATAATACCTATGACAACCCATGCGCATGGTACAGTAAGCAAATTGTTTCGGTTTCGGTTCTGAGCCGGCAAGTTGTTCTTCGGCGTCTCTTGCAGACTAATACATTACCATCTCGCGCCAAGCTGAATTTAATTTATCCTACTGTGTTCCCCTCACCCAATTGCCCTGCATGTGGTGCACAAGACACCATCACTCATTTCATATGGAAGTGTCCCTAAGACACCCCAGTAACCCAGGATCTTCAAAAATAGCTTTTTTTTTTAAGTCTCTCCTTTCGCGTGTTCAGATGCGCTTATGTCTGATCTTCTGCAATAACATAATCCATACGTATTCTTGTTAGGAGATATTTATTATTCTAAAGCAGGGCAGGTTTCACGTGCCAGCTAGGTTTCATTTATTTCAGGTGTCTGACAAAACTGACAATCATGTGCAACTTGCGCTCTACCCTAATGCACTGTTTCGCGGGAACCTTTTGGCTGCCCTATTTTGCAGGGGGGAGGAGTTTAGTCTGCTCAGAAACAAACAAAAAAAAAAAAGGGATTCATTGCCACGGCTGAAAATCAGCAGTAGTGGCTTATGCTTTCACGATTGAATGGAGTTCGAGGTGTGAAGAGCTGTGGTGGCCTAATAGTGGCGCGCAGTAGGATGCAAGGATAGCGGTAAAACCATCTTTATTGAGCAATCATTAATGCTAGGGGAAAGGAATGCGGTCAGCCTCCCGTGTCCAGAAGGCCGCGGACCTGCGACGAATCCAGGGCGAGTTGATGCTCCGGCGCCGAGCTGCTCAGCGCAGACTCTCACTGCTCAAGGGATAGGGATGTGGATTGGGGGGGGGCATCGATGTACAAGTTGGTAGGTTGTGAGAGGGGTGTGACAAAGTTGTGGCAGTTGTCGGCAGTTGTGGAGAAATGTGTGGGAGAGGACAATAGGGGGCTGTATTGCCGTACGGGGGGAAGGGGGGGGGGGGGCGCTTTCACAGACCATGAGACGGTGAACCTATTTGTGGAATTTAGGCAGTAGGGCCCTTTGCCACCTGCACAGCCACGTGTACGGGACTACTCATATATGGACGAGAGAGAGAGAGAGAGAGAGAGAGAGAGAGAGAGAGAGAGAGAAGGAAGGGAGGCTCAGGCTCTTTTGCATCAAATGGTTGCAACAACCGGTGTACTATTAGGGTAACAGAGTGGATACCAAGAGATGTGTCTACAAGAAGGGGAAGGCCATTGACCCAATGGAGGATGGAAATTGAGAAATTCAGACTGTGGACTCGAGCAGCGCAGGAGAGGAGCGGTTGGAGGTCAGTGGGCGAGGTCTTCGTCCTGCAGTGGACCTCGGTAGGGTGATGGTGATGATGGTTGCCTTTTTTGGAAGGGCTAGTGCGCTACCATCTGATGCGAATGTGTCATTGCTGTGGACGAGTGCGTCATGTAGAGCAGTATTTGTTGACCTCATGTTCGTGACAGTTTGAGGAGCTGCTTCTAAGAAATTAAGCTGCCATCAAAGCCACCCACTGCAGTCGAACATGTTGTAGGAGCATGGTGAAAACTTTATTGACCCAAAGCTCAAGAGAAAAAGGAGCCGGCTCAGAGCACTGGCACACTGCCTTCTCCCAGTCGACACCAGGAGTCTGTAGGCACTAGCGGCGAGTGCCTATCCGAGAGCAGCATAGCCTCCCATTGCTCTAATGTTAAGGGGAAGGGAAACAGTAGGATGGGGGGGGAAGTGTAGGTCTCTGGCTCACAATACTGTCTTTAGTTTTTCTGAGGCCTGGTACAATACTGTTACACAAAGGAGTGAGCAGTGCCTGCCTGAAAACGACAGATTGAGTGAGACATACGACTTCAAGATCCAGCTGACAGGTCTGCATGCAGACCACAAAAGGTGTTATCTATTACGATTCTTGCCACTTGCCCTGCTGCCGCGCGACACATTTTGGCTACATCATCTTCCCTATCCTAGCCGTGACATCACATATCCTGAAACGTTTCTTTCAAGGCCTTCAGACTGCGTCAGTTCGCCCAAGCCCTGGGCACTCCATGCACCCGCCAATGTACATACAGCCCAGATAGTTACACCCCTCTTGCCAAAGCTCTGACTTCTTTGAGATGTGGGAGCCCTTACAAGAGCAACTATCAGATGTCACGTTGCCAAGCCAAATCTGTAGATGCCAGGCCCCACGCAGCAAGCAAAATTAATAGGCCACTTGCCGGAACATCCCCCAACACGTGGCCCCTAAGTTTCCTCTCCAGCTCCAAGCTTCGGCGGCACACGACTGAACTTTGAGCAGACGACGCATCAACTTTTGTCCACACCTGCCACTTCTTCCCCTTGTATGTATAGATCAGTTATGTAGCCGCCTGTACTCAATGTTTCTATCGAATCTTTAAAGGGGTACTGACACCAATTTTTGGTGTTAACGTTTTTACACAGCTTTCTTTAATCAACAGATGTCCTGGCAGAAATCTGAGCGGCCTGCAACGCGTGCAACATAGTAAAACTATCTCCTTTATCTTGCAACAGCACTCTGAGCTGCATGCAGCAAATGGACATCTGTGTGACATCATCCCGAGGTAGCGGGAAGAAGTGACTCAGCCATGTGCCTCCAGTGCTCATCAGAAAGTCGTGACATAACTTCACAAGTGCGACTGGGTCAACTGGGCGCTGGTGCATTCACAAACTGATGCATGGAGCCAGAGCTACAGGCATAACCGCTGCTCAGAAAGGCACTCTTGGCAAAAATAAAGTTGCAAACACGAGACAGGAGCTAATAAGGATCACTACCGAAGTCGCCATCACGACTTCTGTTAAAAGCGGTTATCAAATTTGTCGCAATGGTAGGCATAACGCAGTCAGGCAGCTGAGCCGCTCAGATCCGGTGGCGGGGTGGTCGAAACAACGCTTCCATTAGTTTCCGCAGTGTTTTGACATCCTCACAAAGCGGAGAGGTCATACCGTGGTTCTGTCATAAGTGCCCTCCAGGCCCAAATCGCGGGATAATGAAAGGGAGGATTTTCAAGCTGTTTAATAATGTAATTATCGTGCTCTCACGTATTTACCAGGCCATCAATCATCGATGAAAGGCAATAAAAATGAAACAAAATTTTGCTGCCAGTACTCCGTTAACAAACCCAGTAAACAACCAGTATAACCAAAGTGTTTAATATGCAAAGCCACAGCTATGCAGGCACTAGCAGAGCTACGAAAACAATCACCCTGCAACTGAACCGCCATCGGAGCTCCATATGCAAGTATTAGTTTTAGTTGAGCGTACGCACAGAGTTGTGCGCGCACGTAGGGGCAGCACAGCGCGCGCAGCGAAGTTCTCGCGAAGAACCAGTTTTAGTTGACCGCACGCAGAAGTTGGTGCGTGGATAAACCAGTAGCGCCGAAATGCGCGCTTTGTGTGTCATGCAGCGCCACTGAACGCCAGATTAGCGAACGAAACCTGTGGTTGTCGGCCAGTGCCAGACGTAAACCTCGCCAGAAGAAGCCGTAAACCAGTTTGTGGGCAGACGCCGTTCCTTTGTTCCTTTCGTTCACAAGCGAGAGCGACCAGAAAGAGGACGGGAGGGGCCTCGCGCATGGCCCGCTAAGCCAGCAAAACCCGCAACGCAAGAATCCAGAACTTGCGGGCGCACGCAAAGCGTGCGGCTGCCGCTTACGTACTGCGCATGCTCTCTCGCTCCTCCGCAAGTTCCTTGCGCGCGCAGAGCTGCTGCGTGCGCTCAACTAAAACTGTCTATTAACTAGCTCTTTTGCAGAAAAGCCATAGGCATCTACAACATCTGGTGAAGTGCCCATTGAACCGCACAAAAGGGAAACTTGTTGCCCTTATTTGGGCTCTAGGCGGTTATAGGCGGCAAATTAGCGACAAGTCAAGCCATGCGCACCACATACACAGTCAGTTCCCAGCCCCTGTGCGATACAACAGGGCTTCAGGCTGCTATGGTTCACTGGGTTGAATGCATCGCTAAGAGGCCCGGCAAATACGAGCCAAGCTGTACACAGTCGGACACAGCAACAAAGAAAAACCTGAATGAACATACAGAAGTGCACCTTCTCCAAAAGTATATCAAGCCCATTTGAAAGCCTGTGTACACATTACGGTTCGTATAATATTCGCACAGAGCAGATAGTATGTTTTTCCCCTGCCTTTCTTTTTAATTTATCAATGAGGTTCTACAGTTCGTAGTGCAAAAAGAGCAAGCACGACGAACATGGAAAAAGGCGAAGACAGTATGCGCACCCCGTCTCGCCCTTTTTCCAAGTGCGCTGTCTTTGCGCTGTTTGCAGAATGTGAACCGCACCAACTTGCCCAGTTCCCAGTCCTGATAAGAAAGGAACCTCCAACACACAATAAAGAGTAAGACAAGTTCCAACTAACTGTGGAAAACAAAACTGGCTCTTAACGTCTAAGAAAGGCAGCCACCCATCACAGGCATCACGAGTACATTTTTTTTGGCCATTCGAAGAAGATAGGCCCTTCACGCACGATTGCCTCGCACTGCCAGGCTTGGACAGGCAACAGATGCAACCATGAGTTTTACAAGAGCCTGCGCATTGCAAGCACGAACGACACTCACACGGCTCGCAATCTAGAATTTGTATTTCAAGCAACAATCGCGCTACGAATCACACAAAGCTAAAAGTAGATCAGCGCCTGGAGCGTGGCTGCCGCAGTGCCCAGGGATTGTCCATGTACAAGCGGCCGCCTGCAGTCTCCGCAACAACTCTTCAGGAAGCCAGGACCCCAGGCACTGGAACTGCCCCAGTGTTCACCTGGAAAGCACAGGGAACGAGCTTAAAAGGAAGTCACTCTTGCACAATGCCATGTCCACAAGATGGGCACAAAAGTTATTGTCACGGAGTGAGAAGAAAGCAAGGCTTTTGTACAAGTTAACTTTTATTGCAGCAAACTTGTGCTCCCCAAGAAAACACAAGTGTCAAGGAAGCAGCCAACAAAGTGACATGCACAGACGAGCATCAGCGAATAGAATGCTTCAGTGTTTGCTCGGCACAAATTCACCCACAGCGTAGTAGTGGAACAGGCGATTGGATTTTTGGAGCAGTGCTTGGAGCAGCCAAAATGGAGATTCGGGGCACACTTTCCAGCTTTTGGAGCAGGTTGTTTTGGTCTATTAAAATTGTCTTGTAAGGACTACTAATCAGAGCCATGCAATTCCTCAACATGGAATTACACGAAAAAAAAAAAAAAAGAACAGGCCTCCACAGATTATAACAGCACTAAAAGAAGCTTTTAGCTGGTTTTTCCGAAAAATTATTGCAAGCATAGAAGCACTACTTCAAGAAAACAAACACTGTACAAGCAATAAGCCTAAATATCAGCATGATAGGCTTAGGACAAAGAGTGCAGGTTCGACAAAGCTTCCGAGAACTTCCTCTGGCCCTCCTTCAGAAGACTCTGGCCACTTTTTTTTTTTGCGAAGCATTTTTTACTCGTGCCTCTTGAAACAAGGAGATCAGCATTGCTCAACAACACCTTAGCTGAATCGATTTTAGCCTGCAATTCTTGCTCTTTGACAGCCTTTGCTTGTAGCGCTGGAATCACCTGGCTTTGATTTCTCGTTGCGTGGTTCTTTCAATGCTTGACCTTCAAGTCACTGGATCTGACGATTCCGAGAGCCCTTCACAGCTGTCATGAACTCTCCACTCAGGGGCACAGCTGCTGCATTGCAGTCAAATGTTGGTGATCGACCTTAGCAATCGACCCTAGATGCAATGTCTGGTGTGCTTTAAGCACAGAGGCTCATTGGTTTTCCATGTATTGAAACATTCCAGCCAGGTTTGCTGCTGGCTATCTTGTGCGGGAATATAATCCCTCGCAGCCATTGTATGCCGCGCAGCAAGTTCAATTGGTCAGCTGGACCTCTTGAATAACCGAATTTCAAACAGTTCCCCCTCTTCCCAAATGAAGATGAAGGCTCTAAATGATGCGAAATTGTCGAAAAATGAGAACGTCACTGGAGCCACCATTTCAAGAAAGGGACTTGTCGGCAGGCAAGTCCCCCTGTGGAAACAACAGGTTTAATGACATTTCCTTCGAGAATTTCCAATAATTGTTGGTTGGAGTTACACAGACAAGCACTTTCAGTGTGTTGCAACACGCAAGCCTTATCTCGCCAACGAATATCAACCAAGCAACAGAGACTCACTCAGTGCTTACGCAGCTCATGTTGCGTCTATGTTTCTATGAAAGCGGAGAATTCCAGAAATTCAAGGATTTTCAAAGATTTTCAAGAAGTCCACACTTTCAAGGCCTTGAAAACAAGCTTTTAAAATGCGAGGGTTGTCATGGGTTTTGAGTACACCCATAAACCACGATGGAGAATGCTTGTGACATTTCGACTCGCAACTAATCGAACAGAATCATTCTTTGCTTCGTATTCCCACGACGACAGGTGCCTACAGAGGCTCGCATCTGATTCACAGGTTCCCGTTTTCATAATGCTGTCCCATTCAAAGCATGTAAGCAGCTATGAGCTCCCTGTTTAAGGAATAGCTAGCTGTAGTGTGGTACATGAAAAA